>NW_026462103.1:0-77622 GCF_021730395.1 Mercenaria mercenaria | reverse complement strand
GATCAAGGTCAACGGTAACAGGTTCGATCCCTTGTCCGCTCCATATCTCCTACAACGCCATGAATGATTTTTCATAACAATTAGTCAAATGTTCACCTCATCGAGGACAAAATGTCGCTACGTGGGCAATGTCAACATAACTTTGCTTTCAATTAATTAGTTCAAATATTTTCTTGAAGTGTTTCGAGTGCAATTAGACTAAGTTGTAAGAACTTGTTTTCTCATCGAGAATAAAGAATTTAGTATATATAATTATGCGCTGAATCAGCAAACATATATTTTACACAAAAACGGAGACAATTAGTCTTTTGAATGTATGTTAATTAGTAATTTTACATATAGCATTCTTGGTCTTTTTCTTTGTATGTTTTTACAATTTGGATTGATTTTTTAAACAAAAGTTGACATTAAACATTTTTGTCGTATAGAGGCGATGGTGGGCCCCTTCTGAAGACATGGCGGGGTGTCAGTCCTGGATAGATTGTTGCAAAGTATGGGAAAGAAAAAATGAAGGAATTTTCTCAACTGGTGACCTTTTCACGTGGTAGATACTTTATTTCTATGTAATTTACTTTGTGTAGATCTGCATAGGGTAATCTGGTCACATCATTTCAAATTGATTGTACTTTATAGCGACCATTTTTATACAGTTCTATAAGTTGTATCAGTACTTTAAATGTTATCTCTAGATAGTTACTGTTCTAGACTGGTCACTAGTCTGATAAAATTACATAATTTGTATAATATTTCATGCACTGTTTCTAGTCTGTTTTATAAGATCTTCTCTTATTGACTGGGGCAGAATGAAATCGAAGCTGGATAGTCGACTGGCTTTGAACACCTAACATTAAAAAGATAATAGAACATGATATTTCAGGGGCTGGTGGCCAGGCTATTACTATCCGTGTACAACAACTTTTCAGATAATTTATGAATTTTCGTTATTATTCATATAGAGATTGCATGCGTTTCTGCTACATGGATCTGCTGCAACAGATTTAGTAAATTCGGATGGACTGGAATCAGCATTACGAGAAGGGGAGAGCAGTGATGTTACGTCGCCCGGCGGGAAAACCAGATCTTCTTTACCATTTGCGAAACTTATTTGGTAAGAACATCTGTTATACATGTACAAAAACACATCGAGATGCAGTTTTTAAGTTATATATATCGAGAAGATCTGTTTGGCGCTCGTTTTCGTTTCTCAGCCCATTACAGGAGAATATTTACAGCGAATTCGGGTCCACGCCATCAATGTAAAGAACACACTTAGTATTCATAGACAAATCATACGCGTACCTTACTTTAGTTATATTGGGGGTGAAATAATGAGACTTGTACTGTCGTGTTTTAATCTTTCAGTATTTCATTACTCTAGTGTAACGCGGTTCAGAGAGGAAGAAGTTTATTTTTGAACGCAGTAACAGCTGGTCACAATTGCTGTCTGCTTGGCAGAAGGCTGATGAAGTACAGATTTTCAAGATTGATACACTTTAAATGAAATTTCTTATTCTTGTTTTCGAGAAAATTTACTAGCTATACACGAGTAGAGAGAGATGGTGATGACAGTAGAGAGAGGCTGGTAGATGACAGTATTTTGGTTTATCCTTACATTGCATGAGTTAACTGTTTCAGTGAACTTTTTTTTCAGGGACCATTGGATTATAAAGCAGATGTAAATCCTATAAGATGCTGCAGAAAGGTTGTGGCGATTATGCTGTTCAAAAAGTGGCCTGGGCCTGCGACATACAGTTTGAATGCCAGATTAACAGGATTATGTTAGAAAACAAGAATAACGAGCCGGCTATATTGATGAAGCTCTTTCCAAGTTCGGACAACTTGTAGTCCTCGATATAAAAGTTTATCGGTGACAAACTCGTACATTTTGGTGATGATCATGCAAATTTTATTTACAGTCCATTCATGTAGATTATGCAAATGTTCGTAATAAATTTTAAGTTGCGGGATGAAGGTCTGTTATAACAAAGTTGTGATAAGGATTATGCCTTTGAGACCGAATTGTTACACACTGCACTGTAATGACGCGATTAATATGGCGGTCGAATCTAAAATTTACTGGACTGTGTCCAAAATGGTTTGTTATGATGTTTCAAAGTATGTAAATCGAGCACAGGCGACATTCAACGCTTTTAACTGACAGACAGACAGACACACACACACACACACATAGTAAAGAGCCATAAAACCGTGTCCGGTAGTGGAAATTAGCCCCAGGAATGATACAGATAAATGTTTATCTGTACATGCTCATTGCCGTGCTTTTTAAACGCGGTACTTGATTGGTAGGGAGAAACTTTATGTTTTTACTCTTTGGAAGTGGTTATAATATTGTTGGTTTTGTTTAAGTAAAATCTTAAAATGAATCTGAAATATTGAAACATTATGATGGTTGTATTTTTCGCACCACATTCCCATAATATTATATTGATAGATATTTATCCTTTCTTTTAATTTTACAACAATTTTGATTTGAAACTACTGCATCAGTTTACTCTTTTGGGTTCTAACAACCTTACTTAAAGAGGAATTCCTATTGTTTTTTGTTCCTTTCATAGTATTTTTTTTAATTCACATATATGATAGGAAAATTTGTGTGAAAAACATGAAACAAGTAAAGACAATAGGTCACCAGGCTTGTTTTTGTGAAAAAATTGTTTTGAACACACCCACGTTGCTGAAACTGCCTAGCGATTTTCAACATTTTCATAATTTTCTGCCTTTTTTTATAAATACCAACAAAAATATACATCAAGACAGCAACACTACGGTTTTTTTTATTTTACAGATTTTATTATATACTTATTTGATATCTTTGTCATATTTGTAATACTCTATCCATAAATAATGGGTACAAATGATAATGTAAATGTTGTTTTCTATTTACTTTTGTGAAACTTTTTCAATGAAAAATACACTTAATGAAGAATATTTTTTTAAAATTTGAAAATATCTTTCATAGAAAATTTTCATGTTTTTCTTGTGTTAGAACAATTGTTTTTTGAGCATAAATAATGGCTAAAAATGTATTGGTCACCAGGCTAAATTTTATGTTGAAGGCCGCTAGAATACAACACCTGTTGGGACGGAAATGGCGCGAACCTGGCCAAATTGATTACGTGTATGTCTGCTAAAAGTTAGGAAAAAAGTTTTAAAAATTCGTCAATACAACATAAACCAGTATCAACATTTGATTACTGATAAAACTAATCAAAAATGTTATTTCATTCAAGATTCATCATATTTAAAGATTGTCTGTAACATGTTTCAACAAATGTTGACTTCAGTTCAGTGTTCCATAGGAATGTGTTCGGCTGCGCAGAAAGATGCGCATAAAAAACTATAGGAATCCTTTTTAAAAACTCTCATAGTTTTAATAATGTTTCTTAGTAATCATACCATCCCCGCTCCCCCCCCCACATACTCATTACTTATGAGAGGTTTTAGTCATAAAATATGTGCTGTGATGTATAGTTTGTACAGTTAAGAGTTCATTGTCATTTGAAATCTGTGAGTAAATAGTAATTGTCATTAATACTTTGTTTTGCTGGAAAATCTAAAAACATGTGCATTTTGCTAATAAATATATATCTTAAAACTTCAACAATTTTTTTCCATTATATTTGCTTAGAATGGCAGAAAAAGTTCAAAAAATATTTTTGTGTTTTTATTTATCTTATATACATATTTATTTGTGAACTTAGTAATTCATTTTACTACAAATCATGTTTTTGTCCTTTTGTATTATCAATTTTGTGCAGCTTTTTGATATCTTTTTTTTAGTGAAACTTACACATGGTCATTATTTTTTTTTTTAAACTAGAAAAAAGTTTTTTATATTATTATTGAAGAAGGGTAGAATGAATGAATTTTATTCATTTGATTAAAATGTTGTCTATTTAGTTGCTGACAAGCATCTAGTTGTTTTTATTTAGTTAATTAAAGTTGGTTTTCAAAGCACAGCTTCTTTCTCACTGGTGGGCTGTTTATACAATACATGAGACCGGGGTATCATATAGAAAATGAAGTCCATTATTACTGTGGACTGAACAATCATACATACATGAAAAGCTTGATGAAATGATTCAAAATTGACTTTTCCTTTAAATATATGATACATGCATGCATCTTTAAGGTGTTTCAGGTAGCAGGGAAAATGCATCTTTCATTGTTGCCTTATTAAAAAAATTTCGACATCGGCAGGGGGCACCCCTCCCGAACCCACCCCAGGTTGGGCCCCCCAGCTAAAAAATCCTGGACACGGGCCTTGAAAAGGGTACAGACTCCAAGGTGTTTATACTGGTAATATTTTCTGCATGTCGTTTATTAAAAGAATAACTGGTCCCAACCTAAAACAAAACCCAAAAGTAAAAAAAACAATTTTTTCTTTCTTTTAATTTTTTTTGAAACGTTTTTTTCAACAATTGCATAACTTGTACACGTATGAATTTGTTGTTTATATCGTTCTCTATGCTGGGAAATGGATTCTTTATTTCTGTCACTGTCATCGTTGTTCCCTTGATTATCGTGCAAACTAAATGTTACGTTAGTAAATGCAATACACTTTGTAATCGTCAAAACTACGTCAACTGTCCGAAGCGTTTGATGGAGTAGACGGTGCGATGCATGTAAGGCTTAAAAGCCGAAGCTTATCGTCTCGCCTCATTTATGGAGGAAATGGTGTTGCAAGAGATAGGAGGAATTGTTACTACCGGGCAATATTGCCGAGGCGAGCCCTCATGTAAAACATGGTTGTGCTTCCTAAACTAGAGTGGATTATCAGTCGTTAGTGTCATTAAATGTAAAACCTAGAGAGATAAAATGTTTTCTGAGAAAATATTAATAATAATTATACCAAATAATATTGTTCAAAATGTACGGTAATGGGAATAACCTGTTGTCGGTACTGTAACCGATAAGGGGAAGTAACACTGGTGTCTGAGTTTGTAATCTCACAGTGATTAAAAATAGAAGACATACACCATGTACACCATGATGTACACGAACAAAATTGAGTGTCAACTGAGTTCACTGTATTTTTTACAACTTTTTGTCATAACAGATGATTTAGTTTCTTTGTTTATGTGTTGTTAAAGTGCATCTCTACAGAAAACAACAAAATCTGCCTCACAGCTTACTTTGATCTGTGCCTTCGACGAGTTTCAAATATTTTGCAGGACATGGAAATATAATTACAAAGATGTCTATGTATCTAAAACAGAAGAGACGCGCGGAGTGTAGATTATTTTTCGCTCTCTTTATGCCCCCAGCATGTACTGTTGCGGGAGGCATAATTATAGTGATTGTCCTGTTCGTCCGGTCCGTACGAGGTTTAACCAAATGGGACGTTTCGTCTAGCATCATACTCCTTCCTTCGAATGACTTGATTGTGTCTGTCGGAAGTGGGGAGGACTCTATGATAAGCAGTTTTTACATCCTACCAGACTGAACTGTTTTGATATTCTGTGTTTCTGGCCGGTTTCGTCGGGCCCTTAAGGGGTGTTTCTTCTTTTTGCTCTTTTCTTCTGAAAAAAAGGCATAGAGTACATTACGTTTTGCGTTCCTAATGGTTTGCGTTTTTATATTTTTTTACAAGAAGCATTTTTGTGTTTTACATGCCATGCCTTTTTGTTTCCATTACGTGTGTTAGAGATTTCACCCTGGAGGGATTACTTTTATTTACAACTTGTCCCGTGTCTTTGGAACATGGTGGCGGTTAAGAGATGAGGTTGGGTGCGCACCATAAAAACGGTTTAAGCTCCCAGTGGTGTTTTTGCCAACTGTTGATCCCGTTCCAAGGCGGTGCCCCACTGTGTTCATTTGATTGTTCGTTTTGTCCTCTTGTGTAGGCTTTGTCGTGTGCGCGCCGTGTATGTGTGTGTGTTCCTTTGTTAGTTCGTTTTGTCCCGTGTTTTGGCTTTGTGTGTGGTGAACGTGTATGTGTGTGTGTGTGTGTGTGTGAGTGTGTGTGTGTGTAGTGCGTGGTTGTGGACGTATGCGTGATGTAGGTCTCGTTTTGGTGAGGCTGCGATTTTAGGTAAGTGCATTCATTGTTTGATATTTGTCTTTGTTTTTGATCTAATGCAGATGTATACCAATGACCATTCCTACTTCTTCAGACATCACCTGACCTCAGTTTGACCATGACCTTGGGGGGGGGACCTCAGTTTGGGAAAGGGTGTAGTTGCTTTTATGGACGATATCTCTGGTTAACCAAATGGGACCGTTTGGTCTAAGCATCAATACCTTACAAGAATAAACTGATATCATTATAGATGAAACTGTGACATTCCTTAATCTTCAGAAAAACATCACCTCCTGACCTGCTTGGACCTTGACCTCGTTTTGGCTTATGTGCAAAATTACGACAAGGATGACGTGGTGGTATTCAAGCTTATTGAAAGCTGTCCTTGTTTTCTTTTGTTTTTTCTTTAGTCTATTTCTGTTAATTACTGTGAGACATAATATCAATATTTATTCTTTATATCTGTAATCATCGTTTTCCCGTACTTTTTTTCACATAGGAGTTTTTGGAGTCCTTCGTGGTGCGCGGCACCTGCTCTACAATTGTACTCATTCTGTACTACCTTTACTGTTTAGCCACTAGATTAAATTTATTTGTAACACCTTGAAATAAGTTATTTTGATTCATGTCGTTTACTTAATTGTCTTGTTCGTATTGGGCGTGAATAGTTAGGTGGGTTTGTGCAAATATCTGCTCTGCTTTTTTAAATAAATTAATGATTAGTAGTGTTATTAGTATAATTAATAATATTAGAATAAAGTAATAAAGCTCCTCAAATCTAAGGTAATTTGAGAAAAGATTTCTTCACAGAGAAAGTTGCCATGAGATTCGAACCTTGTTTCATTTAGGAGCGCCATTAACATAGCTTCTTGCAATGGCCCTATGCTATAGCACAAAGGCCCTATGCTCTACCTACTGCGTACAGTCACCTGACAATCATTTATTAACGACTTTAATATAAGTATTTTGTAAACTGTTTATGGACGTATTCCGTTTATACGTTAGAAGGTCAATCTTATTGTGTCAGTGGCTACAATATAGTGAACATAATTTTAAGTGGCCCGTCTAACACAATATTCAACTTATTGCCTAAATTTGAGGAAATGGACAAATAAAACGGAATTAGATATCCTCTAAAAATAAAACTAAGGGAGTTTGTAAACAGTATTCGGTAATATACATGTCGTATTATTGTACTTCATAGATACATTTTCATTTTTATTACACAATAATCGAGATGATGGGAGGATTATATGCATTATGTACAGCAATTTTACTTCTTCAATTTAGATTTAAGATATATTTTTTTCAGAAATATATTTATCATGCAATTGTTTGTTTGTATATATAGCTCTATATGAATTAAAGTCTATTATCTAGACACAGATCTTATTCTTTGTCTGTAACATTATTTCTAGCTCTGTGTCGTTTTATTTCAAATTTAGTTCAATTCATCATAGAAGCAACGATTATCATACCATTCTGTTTTCTCTTAGGTGTAAGGGACGTGTTTTTTATTGATACACCATACGGTTTAGTGATAAAAGTTTTTATTAAGGTCATGATGTAGCATTGATTCAGATATATATATAATAAAAGCTTAAATACAGTTGTAGGAGCTTTCGACATTGCGGCCTTTTCAGCGGCGTTTATTTAACACTGTATACCAGAAAACAGATGCAAGTTCCGCATTGCCATGCGTAACGTACAACGTCCCACGTCTGTCAGTCTGCGGAGCTATATTCTTTGCGGAACCGCTCGATGTAAGTAAATGACCATTAATCTCTAGAAAAACGGAGAGTCCGTAACCTAGAAAACTCCCTAACAGGGCTGTCTAAGGGATCAGATTCAAAGGTGCGGGCCCGTACCCTCTAGAAACTTTCTTTCTGCCAATACAATAGTGTAACCACCCATCTAATGGACCACCTTCTTCCCTCGCGCTATTATCGACTGGAATCGCCTCCCGACAAAGACCACTGACTGCACCACAATAGAGAGCGTCCAAGCCAGCCTGGGAAACCCTCCACAGTCACCACTAGATGATCCAGATATTTTGTAAATAGTTTTAAACCCATAAGACACCATTTTACTTCTTGTATTGAGCTGCACAGAATTTTTGCAGGGTTTTCGAATTCCAAAACTCGGATTCCAATCCTGATAACCGGATGATGTCGATGAAATGAAAGCATTCTGAAAGCCTTTCGCCGGGACTCACAGCCTCGCTTTTGACACGAATAGTCGTGAATTTTCCAGCGCCACTTCACAGTTGCACTTATGGCGGTTAAAGCGAGGAAGTGTTTGATGATTGTTTGTTTTTAGGTTCTTGGTCTGCTGTTAGGTCAAGGCTTTTGCAATGGTTAGCCGGTAAGAATTATTTTTTGTTTACATTTTACAAAGGATTTTAGGATAAGGCATGGCTTTTTAGAGCCAATTTATAAACAAAGTTAGTATTGGCCCTGGAGTAGGCTAAATCTAATTAGACCAATAAAATGATGTGTTCCAGGTCTAGGAAAAGTGGAATATTTACTAGTACTACAGGATTATCTGTTTTAATTTTACAGATAATCTAAATTTACAGATTTTCAATTTACAGATTGGTCGTGTGTATGAATTTTATAAAATTTAATTTTATTCGTAAAACCGCAGCTTGACATTATTTCGGTTTATTTTCAGTTTGCGCAAATAACATCTTTGTGAGTTTTCAGCCAACTAACTGATGAATTTTTGGCAATTTAAAAAACCATAAGTCAGAAAAATGACTGAAAGTTACAATTGACCTTATTTAATATTTATACGTACCATAAGAAAATCAATTAATTTCAAACTGCAATTTTGAGTCCCAAGAATGATTTTAGCAGTTTTCAAACATTTGATCTGTAAAATTATAGTAATTTACAGTAATCTGTAAATATACACTTTTCCTTAGACCTGGTGTTTGCATACTCGATGACCTTGATTTTAGAATTTATGAACTGCTGTTTCACGGTCTCCTTAGGGTCGGGCTATAACCTTTAAATTTGTTTACCTGTTCGTAGACCGTTTTGATGTGGTTTGTTGACAGGCTATGTATGTCTTTTTCTTCAAAAGGGTTGACTTTGCATGGGACCTCTGGTCGAACAAATTTACGCGATCTTGGAAAATAATATAGAGATTTTTCCATAGGGGCACTATCCCCATTGTTTTGGATTGTTCCGTCCACCTGTACATGAATTAATTTGGCTAGGACCCCGGAAATTGCTGAGACTTCGTTTTAAATTTAGAGAAGTGTCCAGGGTTTACGATCCTTTACCTCTAGAAGACAGGCTGGTAACATTGCCTGATCTGGCTTTAGACATAAAAAAAAGAATTAAAGCATTTGAGTGCGGAAAAAAATTGAACTGTATAAATTGATGGGGAGTAGTGTTATTAAAAAATAACACTTCAGCGTACATAAAGACAGACGTACATTCATTACCGCACGCAACCATAATGTGTACGTATCAATGCAAAACAAAAATTTCATTTAGAATTATTTTACAGTTTCATACCGTGTGAACATTGTCACATCTTTATGGTGTGGACAAACGCACACAACACTGGCCTGAACTAATGGAGGAATGTGGATTATTATCATTGAAAGAAAAAGAAAGGAAAATATTTTTCTTTCACATGTATGATTAAATCTATCTTCAACTCGTGCACACAAGATCTTTCAGTTTTCCAATGCATATGACAATGCGTCATGTGTGTATGAAAAAGTAAAAAACATCTTTGTTGGTATTTAATTATCTATTCATCTAATTATTTGGTGTTAAACTTAGAGACTATCTTGATCTATAGAATAAAGTCTTTAAGTGGCACTTTATTTCGACAGCTTGTGCTTGTTATACTCTAGAAGTCTACAAGATTGTTTCATTAAATTCAAATTTTCATATCGTACAATCATATTTCTGAAAAATTAGTCCTAAATAATCTTCTTTTCTGCACCAATACGAGGTTTATTGTCCCAGAAAATCGTGACTTTTTTTTATTCTCAAAAATAGCAAGGCATAAAATAATTATTTTAACTGATGTTATCATTTGTATACTCTTCAGGACTATAGAGGAGCTTTAAATTAAATTATGTGTCCTATTATTTGAGTACTTTTTATATAATGGACGGCAGTCAATGCTAGTAGGCGCGCGCCATGCTTTACGACAGCGTTTTTTTTTTCACCAAAATATCCGGCGAAATTCGGCCCCATTCCCCCCTCAAAATAGATATGTTTTTTCCCTCACTTTACGATGCCTAAAATTCCCCTGTGGAAAAAAAAATGCCAATCAATTAAATCTTAATTCAATAGTTGATTTTTCATGTAGAAAACAGTTCACTGTGGTATCTCTCGTTTTGTTTATGCGATCTCCAGTTGGAGTACTTCCCTTGATTAATCAGGAAGAATCGAAGCACTTTATTATTTCTGCGAACAACAGCTGTTGTTTATGTTAGTCTGTAAATGATTTGCTTTCTATTTGTTTCAGCAGGTTGCGTTGAGTTTTCCAATCTTGAACTAGTCTGTCGGGGTTTTGATTTTATGCTTTGGATGGGACTAGTCCATCGCATACATTTTTTTTTAGTTTGTGTTTTATTGTGACGGGGTCAATGTAACAGGTGACTGCAAATGTCAGTATTTGACAGGAATAAAAAACAACCCCTCACCGACTTGTTTTAGGAAGGATATACATGGCTTAATCTTCCCCTTTTCGTCTTAAAAATGTTGAAAAATTTCCCTTCCATGAGGGTATGGGGACCTGTTCCCAAAAGTGGTCTGGTGCCCTGTAAAAAATGAGTGGTCTGAGCACCAATCTTGATAACATGAAATCATGGGTTAGATTTTTAGCTTTTACTATTGGAAGAATAGTCTAGCATTCTACTGACCTTGGCGTCGGCGTCATACCTTGGTTAAAGTTTTGCATGCAAGTACATACAGCTGTCATTTAAAGGCATAATTATAGATTTGAAAACTTATTTTTTTTCTTTTTCTAGGACAATAACCATCCTCCTGGTTCATGTTCCATAATATAATAAAATAAAATTTTTCCTACATGTATTTTGAGCAAAAGTATGCCCCTTTTTGTGCCTTCCATCTCTAAAAAAATTAATTTGCCGTACTAAAATGGTTGAGAAGCGTCAGTTGTTGCGTTACAAAAAAAATTTAGACGGCAAATGTGTGTATATATAGGACTTACTGGAACAATAGGCACGGAGTCATGTATTCTTTTCGTGCAAGGAATCAATACATCATATATTTACATAAGATATGCCATGTACATATTTGATTACGTGTCTAGCACCTCTGATCCGTATAGAGAGTTTTCCTGCAAAAAGGCATTTTGATCAGCAAGCTTTGTTTCGATTACTGTTCTAGAGAGCAGCAGACAAGAAAAAAATTCAAGTCTAATGATTAATGGCCTACTACTCTATGTGACATTGTCGCTTCATAAAAAGCCCCATAGACCACACAAACCAAGCGTTATTAACCGTTCTCTACCCACTGTATCCTCAAATTTCAGAGTGGATTCAAAGGGTATCAGTAGTTGGACTACATTATAGACTTCAATGTTAGTATTTCATTGTAATAAGATGTTACATTTAATGTAAGATCTTATTACAATGACTAGATATACCGTCGAAATTTGTTGTCCACAAGGTTATTGAAAATGTCCACTCATTTTTAGCTTACCCGCGCACAAACTTTGAAATGCTCAAGGTGAGCTTATTGAGACCAGTCTTTCACGGCTTGTGAACACTATCTTGCCGAATTTAAATAAAATTTATAATATTGTATTGTCCCCCCCTCTATTGTAGACAAAATTTACATGCTGAATAATATTCCTGTAAGTCTCTTTAATTCAGAGTCGATACTTTATCAGAAAATTGCAACACAAAATTCGCCCTTTTTATTGCCTATATTCACTAAGTCAAGGGCCATAGGTTGTGGTCTGAACTCTTAGATCCAAATTAAAACCCCTGGTGCACTGCTTCCATGCTGAATAACAATTCTGCAAGGTTTGATGGAACGGGTTGGTCAAATACTTTTTGAGATAAGAATGGTAACAAATTGGGTATGGACAGACAAGGGCAAACTCTAGGGCCCCCATGCATACCCTAAAAAATGTTTATACTTACTCAGTGGCTAAAAAGGAGATCAACCATAAAAATCACCTTGGCATGTACGCAGTATGCCATGCATGTTCCAGGGTGTGGATAATATCACTTGCGATGAAATAATAAATAATAAGAACTTGTAATTATGATTTGAAAAAGAAGTGGCACTTAGTTTCTTACTGATTGCTTGTCATACTTAAACAGAATGAAATGAACTTTATGAAGTAAACTTTTGGTCTTTTCAGGTGTGAAGGACATGTCAGTGTCTAGGTCATCCCCCCTTGGGGAAAACTGCACTGGTATGTGGTAAGGAGTTCGTTGGTTGTGGATGCGACCCAAGTCCACTAGACAAGGCCTTTTCTGCTGACCAGGTGTCAATGGGGTTCCCTTGGTGCAGCCTATAGGACATTTCGTTGGGGGATGGGCAAGATCTTCAGTTTCCAGAGTTGGACAGTGGGACGGTTCTGTACCAGATATTGTTCTTTCAAGGTGGGTCTGCTTTGCTGCAGGATTTGAGCCTGTTCTTTCAGACCTTCTGGTCTAGGTTCGTATTCATGTTTGTGTTTCAGCCAGATCTCTCTAGAAAATGCTGACCTTCTAACTGTTTGTTATTTGGGTGTTCTATGCAAGAGTTAGTAAGATTTCTTAAATTAAAAGTTCTAAAGCACTGCCTTAATCATTTTTCCTAGACCTTTGATTAAGGATCCAGGAACACCGGAACTGTCTACTGTTCAAAAACAGTACTTGACCGATTAAAACACTTTAGCTCGACTATACGAAGAATAAATAGAGCTGTCCGACTCAATACAGCGTCAAGCATCATACCTTGGTTAAGTTATCGTACCAGTAACTTTTTTGACAAAGTCTTTGGTGATAAAGCTTTTAAACTTTTCAACACTTGTTACTCCTCACCATGTCCTGTTGGAGGCCAAGTGCAGAGTACTAATCTTAGTCTATCAAGGACTTTTGGATGTATTATGGCCCTTGTACTTAGTAATCTTGAGGTTACGTTTTTCGTTACCATATTAACATTTTCGTGTAAATGTTTGACTTATGGCTTTGAAAACTTTTATCCCTTGGTTAGCTCACCCTGAGCAATGCTCAGGTGAGTTTTTCTGATCGCCCGATGTCCGGCGTCTGTCGTCTGTCTGTCGTCTGTCGTCTGTCTGTCGTCTGTCTG
Organism: Mercenaria mercenaria; assembly: GCF_021730395.1. NCBI lineage: Eukaryota > Metazoa > Mollusca > Bivalvia > Venerida > Veneridae > Mercenaria > Mercenaria mercenaria. The sequence goes on along the minus strand of NW_026462103.1, from coordinate 64,275 downwards.
TCAACATTTAGCTTGTGTATGCGATAGAGGCTGTATTTTTCAATTAATCTTCATGAATATTGGTCAGAATGATAACCTTGATGAAATCTAGGCCGAGTTCGAAAATGGGTCATCTCGGGTCAAAAACTAGTCACTAGGTCAAATCAAAGAAAAACCTTGTGTATGCGATAGAGGCTGTATTTTTTCAATTGATCTTCATGAATTTTGGTCAGAATGATAACCTTGATGAAATCTAGGCCGAGTTCGAAAATGGTCATCTCGGGTCAAAAACTAGGTCACTAGGTCAAATCAAAGAAAAACCTTGTGTATGCGATAGAGGCTGTATTTTTCAACTGATCTTCATGAATATTGGTCAGAATGATTGCCTTGATGAAATCTAGGCCGAGTTCGAAATGGGTCATCTCGGTCAAAAACTAGGTCACTAGGTCAAATCAAAGAAAAACCTTGTGTATGCGATAGAGGCTGTATTTTTCAATTATTCTTCATGAATATTGGTCAGAATGATAATCTTGATGAAATCTAGGCCGAGTTCGAAAATGGGTCATCTCGGGTTAAAAAACTAGGTCACTTGGTCAAATCAAAGAAAAACCTTGTGTATGCGATAGAGGCTGTACTTTTCAATTGATCTTCATGAATATTGGTCAGAATGATTGCCTTGATGAAATCTAGGCCGAGTTCGAAAATGGGTCATCTCGGGTCAAAAACTAGGTCACTAGGTCAAATCAAAGAAAAGCCTTGTGTATGCGATAGAGGCGGTATTTTTCAATTGATCTTCATGAATTTTGGTCAGAATGATAACCTTGATGAAATCTAGGCCGAGTTCGAAAATGGGTCATCTCGGGTCAAAAACTAGGTCACTAGTCAAATCAAGGAAAAACCTTGTGTATGCGATAGAGGCTGTATTTTTCAACTGATCTTCATGAAATTTAGCCAGAATGATTACCTTGATAAAATCTAGGCCGAGTTCGAAAATGGGTCATCTTGGGTCAAAAACTAGGTCACTAGGTCAAATCGAAGAAAAACATTGTGTATGCAATAGAGGATGTAGTTTTCAATTGATCTTCATGAAATTTGGTCAGAGTGATTGCCTTGATGAAATCTAGGTCGAATTTGAATATGGGTTATCTGAGGTCAAAAACTAGGTCACTAGGTCAAATTAAAGAAAAATCTTGTTTATGGATAGAGACTGTTTTTTTCAATTGATTTTTATGAAATTTGGTCAGGATGATTGCCTTAATGAAATCTAGGTCGAATTTGAATATGGTCATCTGAGGTCAAAAACTAGGTCACTTGGTCAAATCAAAGAAAAAACTTGTGTATGTGATAGGGGCTGTATTTTTCAATTGATCTTTATGAATTTTGGTCAGAATGATTGCCTTGATAAAATCTAGGTCGAGTTTGAACATGGGTCATCTAGGGTCAAAAACTAGGTCATATCTAAGAAAATGCTTGTTTTTTATCGCAAGAGACCAATTTTTTGGTCCAATCTTAATGAAAATTGGTCAGAATATTTGTTTCCATGAAATCACTAGGTCAAACATGTTTTACACTGTTATGGTGTGTTTCTTAGGTGAGCGACCTAGGGCCATCTTGGCCCTCTTGTTTATTATAACAGTCTCTATCTGTAGACAAGAGTACATAACTCGCAACTATTTTGACTGAATTATGGCCCTATTTGGACTTGGAAATTTGTACAATTTGTGTACAAGTCCATGTTTTGTCAAGACTATTTGACATGTGGCTTTGAAAGTTTGCTCAATTGTTCATCATCATGATTTATATCTGTGGGCAAGAGTACACAACTCAACTATTTTGACTGAATTATGGCCCTTTTTGATTTGGAAATTGTTTCAGTTTTCGTACAAGTCCATGTTTTGTCAAAACTATTTGACATGTGGCTTTTAAACTTTGAACACTTGTTTATTATTATGATTTCCATATGTAGGCAAGGCAATGTTACTCTGTCAACTATTTTGGCTGAATTATGACCCTAAATTTGGACTTGGAAATTGGTTTAGTTTTCATACAAGTCAGCGTTTTGTCAAAGCTATTTGACATGTGGCTTTGAAACTTTGAACACTTGTTTATCATCATGATTTCCGTCTGTAGGCAAGAGTACATATTTCTGTCAACTATTTTCCCTAAATTATGGCCCTTTTTGGACTTGGAAATCAGTGAAGATTTTCGTACCAGTCTATGTTATGCCTAACCTGTTTGTCATATGGCTTTGAAACTTTGACCACCTGTTTACCTTCATAGTCTGCTTACCTAGGACAAGGACTTTCAAGAGCTCAGTTATGGTCCTTTTCTGGACATAAAAATTAGTTAGGTTTTGCACACCATTCGATATTTTGTCTATCAACTGTTTGATATATGGCTTTGACACTTTGAACACTTGCGTACCAACATGGTCACACATTGCATTATAGTGCAAAACTTATCCAAATCCACAAATGCGGGTACATTGTTAGCTCACCTGTCACAAAGTGACAAGGTGAGCTTTTGTGATCACCCGTCGTCCGTCGTCAGTCCAGTCCGTCCGTCAACAATTTCTTGTCTGCACGATAGTGGTTTCATTTATGATTTTATTTTAACCAAACTTGCACACAACTTGTATCACCATAAGATCTCGGTTCCTTTCTTCAACTGGCCAGATTCCATCATGGGTTACAGGGTTATGGCCCCTTAAAGGTCCAAAATTGGCTATTTTGGCTTTTGCAGCCATATAGAGACTTCATTTATGGTTTTATTTGATACAAACTTGCACAAAACTTGTGTTGCCATATGATCTCAGTTTCTTTGTTGAATCGGCCAGATCCCCTAATGGGTTCTAGAGTTATGGCCCCTGAAAGGGCCAAAATTAGCTATTTTGACCTTGTCTGCACAATAGCAGCTTTATTTATGATTTGATTTTTACCAAACTGGCACACAACTTGTATCACCAGAAGATCTTGGTTCCTTTCTTGAACTGGCCAGATTCCATTATGGGTTCCAGAGTTATGGCTCCTGAAAGGGCCAGAATTAGCTATTTTGACCTATTCTGCACAATAGCAGCTTCATTTATGATTTTATTTTAACCAAACTTGCACACAACTTGTATCACCACAAGATCTTGGTTCCTTTCTTCAACTGGCCAGATTCCATCATGGGTTACAGGGTTATGGCCCCTTAAAGGTCCAAAATTGGCTATTTTGGCTTTTGCAGCCATATAGAGACTTCATTTATAGTTTTATTTCATACAAACTTGCACAAAACTTGTGTTGCCATATGATCTCAGTTTCTTTGTTGAACCGGCCAGATCCCCTAATGGGTTCTAGAGTTATGGCCCCTGAAAGGGCCAAAATTAGCTATTTTGACCTTGTCTGCACAATAGCAACTTCTATGATTTGATTTTAACCAAACTTGCACACAACTTGTATCACCACAAGATCTTGGTTCCTTTCTTGAACTGGCCAGATTCCATCACGGGTTCCAGAGTTATGGCCCCTTAAAGGTCCAAAATTGGCTATTTTGGCTTTTGCAGCCATATAGAGACTTCTTTTATGGTTTTATTTGATACAAACTTCCAAAATATCTTAAACAACAATAAATTTTGGATTCCATGACAGATCAGATCCAATCCTACTTTCCAGAGTTATTTTATATCTGATTACCTCCCCTGATTGTAGTCAAAATTGATTTATATCAGTAAGTACTTATAGGACTTATTTGAAATTTTATTATTGTCATTAGTTGGACTGAGCCAATCAGTGTAGATAACTATGGACTGATTTTATGTCAAATTACCTCCCTTTATTTCAAACAAAGCTCCAGATAAGCGGTGTATTTGCGTATTTACGCAATTAAAATTGCAGAAAACCCAATTGAATTCATACAGTAAAATTCCTAATACCCAATTCGTAAAAAATAGCTTGCGTATCGCATTTTCCTTATAACTAGAATGGGTACGAGACTTCAACGCTAGATTTGACTGACTGGTTATACGTTACCGCAGAACAGGTTGCAATTTATGGGAAAAATCACAAGACCATTCAGTCGGCTGAAAGGTGTTATTTGGACGCCGATAAAATGTAAAGAAGTTGCAGGAAAAAACATTGTTGCAGCACAGACAAACAAATTAGTGGGATATTTTGCTGTTTAACAATGACAGTTATCTGTTTGTGATGATGTAGTGTCACCAATACTGGATGACATCTTTCGGGAGAATGCATATTGCGGTGACCACATCGTTCAGTATATTGTGGATGAACTGATCTCCGACTGCATTAAAAGTGAAAAAGAAAACAACAGTATGAAACCATTACAATTTTAAATACATTTTTGTATTAAACATTGAAGGGCACCATTAAAATACTTAGTCAATCCTGTTTAATGATATATACCATGTATACTGTAAGCAAAAAAATAGTTAATACTCAATTGTTAGTGCAAGACTGGTAAAATACCCAATTGGTTTTAGCAAATACCCAATTACTTCTGAAAAGGCTGGGTAATGATATTATTTTTACCCATTTCAAATTTCCAACACCCAATTCAGACAAAAGTGATGGGTAAATACCCAATTGCATCAAAAGCTTATCTGGAGCTCTGTTCAAATTAAAATGGTTATATCTCCGTAACTAATGAAGATACTGATCTGAAATTTCATTTATGTCAACAGATTTATTTGGCAGATCCTTCTTTTGTTCACTTACAATAATTTTCTTTTTAATTACTTCCCTTTTACGTTACTATAAATAGCTTATTTTTAGTAACTTTTTTATTATTGGCCGTAGGGAAAAACCGAGACCACTTTTCTGTGGTACAACATGGATGGTACCTCCAATTTTTAGGTGTATTTTGACATATCTGTAACTTGTAAGAATTTTGTTTTTCTTTTTGGTTAAATTTCTTTCCTTTGTTGTTCCTGTCCTATGGACTTAGATATTTTTTCTGAGGACCTTCTTATCCTCAAGTGCAATGATAACAGGTGAGCGATATAGGGCCATCATGGCCCTCTTGTTTGTCTTATCTGTTCCTTTTCTTTTGTCTGAAAATCTGTGGTAATATTTTGACCCTGTACTTCTATCAATGCTTTGAATAGTCGAGCGCACTGTCAACATACAGCTCTTGTTAGGTTAGGAGAAGATCTCGGTACTTTTATTCCTATATTAAGCCCTTCTGAGGAATGGCTGGTAATTGTCTCGGTCTTTTAATGAATGGCTGGTAATTGTCTCGGTCTTTCGGTCTTTTCAGTAAGCCCTTCTGAGGACTGGCTGGTAATTGTCTCGGTCTTTTAATGAATGGCTGGTAATTGTCTCGGTCTTTTAATGTATATATATATGAAAAGACCGAAAGACCGAGACAATTACCAGCCATTCATTAAAAGACCGAGACAATTACCAGCCATTCCTCAGATGGGCTTACTATAGGAATAAAAGTATATATATATAATTAGATTATATGGTAATATTATTAAAGAATAAGATTTGAAACTGCCTAGCTCAATATGGAGAGCACAGATATGCGGATCATTTGGATGAGTGTTTGATACATATGACCTCTGATGATTTGATAAAAAGTGGTATTGTAATGTATAAAGTGTTGTAGTTCTATAAAAGTGGTATTGAATACATATATCAGTGTGCGACATTAACTTTTTAATACTGTAGCCAGTGGGGCTACGGACTTCCAATTTTTGTACCCGACAAAATTTTTCGACCCCCACAAATTTTTTTACCCCCCGACGAAAAGCGGAGGGTATAGTTTTGGGGGGGTTTTTCCCGTCTTTCCCCGTTTCCGCCCACCCGGGGGCCATATCTAGAAAGGGTTTGGGGGAATTTTTATTTAAAAATTTTCATATACATGTTCACATATGTTTTCTTGGGCCCGTCAATTTCGTAAATTCCCCAAATACGCCGAGTTTGGCCCTTAAATTTTCTAGGTTAACTATATAGGGTACATAAATATGGCTTTTTTGCACATAACTTTGATATTTTTCACCTAAAACTTAACTTAAACAAATTTAGATAAACCAAAAGTGGTTGTTACACACAATTTTCGTTTGGTTTTATTTTGAAAATTTAGAGTTTTCCCCTTTTAATTGTATAAAAATCCAAAATTTTTACATAACAATTTAAAACCATTTGGTAGAATTTCTTTAAAATTTCTTTCATTCTTTCCATAAAATTTTTGAAAACAGTAAAGTTGTGTACCCACACCTGGTCCCCCCCTTCCTTTGATCAAAACCACCCCCCCGAACCCCCCCCCCCCCCCCAAAAAAAAAAATTCATTTTTACTTTTTTTTTCAGAAAAATTTTCATAAACATGTTCCCCACTATGGGGGTTATGGGGCCCACAAGTTTCAAAGTCCCCAAAGTAACACCAATATGCCCTTTAGAAATTTCTAGTTTTAAAACTATAATATAGGGTACTAATTAATCTAAAATTGGAAATTTCTTTTCATATAACTTTTTATATATTTACCTTAAACTAGAAACTTTAACAAATTTAGGCACTATAATGTGGTTGTGCACAACAATTTTGTAGGGGATTTCAGATTTTATTTGCCTTTAAATTAAAAAAATCCCCCTATAGTACATAACAAACTTCTTTTGGCAGAATTTCTTAAAATTTTTATTTTTTTCGGAACATTTATTAAAAACATGTGTAGTTCGCCCCACCCCTCGCACCTACTTGCCTTGGTCACACTCCCCCCCCACCCCCCCCCCTCCCCCCCCCCCCCCCAAATTTTTTTTTTTTTCATTTTTTTTAGATTTTTTCAAACCTTCCATGATTATTTATCACATCAATTGTATCATTTCCCCCCCCCCCCCCTCCATACAGTCATCATGCCCCCACTATCATGCATCCTCTGCACCCACCCCCCCCCCCCCCCATAAAAAAAAAAAAAAAAATCCACATATTTGTACTTAAATTACCATTCGGCAAAAATTTCTTACATTTTTTTCTTTTTTTCTTGAACTTTTTAAAAATGTAAAGTCGCCCCGATCCTCGCCCACCTACTTGCCTTTTTCGACACCCCCCTCCCACCCAACCCCCAAAAACCCCCCCCCCCCCCAAAATTTTTTTTTTTTTCATTTTTTTTAGATTTTTTAAAAACCTTCCTATTTTTATAAACTGCAATTGTCCTTTCCCCACCTCCCCCTCCTACGTCTGCCCCCACTATCTGATCCTCTGAAACCCCCCCCCACCCCCCCCCCCCCCCCCCCCCCCCCCCAAAAAAAAAAAAAAATCCACATTTTGTAAAAAATTACCTTTCGGCAGAATTTCTTACTTTTCTTTCATTCTTTTCTATGAACTTTTTTTAAAACATGTAAGTTGCGCACCTCCCTGGTCCCCCCCCTTGCCTTGGTCCCCTCCCTCCCCTCCAACCCCCTTCCCCCCCAAAAAAAAAAATAATATTTTTTTTCTTCCTTTTTTAGTTTTTTTTTTCAAACCTTCCTGATTTTTTATAAATTTTGCAATTTCCCCCCCCCCACCTCACTCCTCCTACAGTCATGCCCCACAAACATCACCCTCTGCCCCCCCCCCCCCCACCCCCCTTTTTTCCCCCTTTTTTTTTTTTTAATTTTTCCATCAATATTTTAATCAACGGTAAAATTTTTTGTTTTCTCTCCCGTTCCCCCCCCCCCCCCCCCCCCCCCCACCCCCTAAAAAAATAAATATAACTTTAAAAATTATTTTTTCCCTTCCCTTTTTTTTTTTTTTTTTTTTTTTTTTTTAAATGTTCAAAACCTTCAACAGTTAAGTTGTGACTGCACAGTTTTTCCCTCAGCATTTCGATATCTTCCTTTTTTTCTTTAAAAGGACATCCTTTTTCTTTATGTAAAAAATGTACATGTTAATCAGCAACACCCTGGTGCCAAACCACTCAAAACAATTTCGTTCAGTTAAACTTCAAGTCACTTTCAAAAACTGCATTTAATTTTTAAAAGCTAAGCTTATTACATAAGCTTTCCCCTTCAAAAAAAATTCTTTACGGATAAAAGTATCAAAATTTATTGTGTACTTTTTAAATTTAAACTTTGTTTTTGTTAAATTTTTTTGACAAATGAAATTATTTGCTTCTTTTTAAACCCCTTTAAACTTTTTGACAGATATATTTTTTCCCCCTTTCCCCTCACCAAAAACCCCTTTTTCGGGGGGGGATCCCAAATTTCATCGAATTTGCTTGTTCACTCAAAATGAAAAAATTTTTTCATTCAGAAATTTTTAATTTCTTTAATTATATTTGGGACTTTTCAATATACGGCTGTGGTTTGGTAAAATTTGATAATTTAAAAATTTAAGATTTTTCAGAATTGATTTAAAAATTAAAAACAGTGTTACAAAATTGTGCAAAAATAAAAAGAGATCAAAACAGCTTTGTAACAAAAAAAAGTTTGGCGTAACTGACCAGGGGTCCGTGGGCCCCATTATTTTTTGGGAAAAGCATTTCCCTAAAACTGATTTAAGAAGTGGGAATTTTAGGGGAATTTGGGAAGACTCCAATTTTTATTTTTTTATTTGTCGCGACGTGTAATTGATTCAATGACCTTCATTTTCTTTTTAAATCATTTTCCATCCCCAAATTTAACAGGTCCCCACTGTGTGAACATTTCGTTCCAAAAAAACGAAAGTAAACGTGTAAAAAATTTTAATTGACAATTTCTTTAGAAAACACTTGCACTTTGACAATTAAATGCAATGTCAAAGCGTAACCGCGGGGGGTGATTGCCTATTCAATTGCCTTTGGGTAAAACCGAAAATTTTGTTTTGCTTTCCCCCTTTCTGCGAAAATCTCAAAGTACCTGAAGTGGCGGGTTTAAAATAGCTATCGGCGAGTGTGTATGTGTGTCAACGCACATTTGACGGTGCAAATTGTAAAAAGTTTACAGGGCGCATCCAAAAAAAAATTCGGGGCGCTTGAATTCGCTTTGAGATTGGTTTGACGAAGTTTGAAGTTTCAAAGTAACTATTTTGCCCCATATTTGAAATGATCTTTTTGGAAAAAATTATCCCTCAATTTTCCATAGCCCGAAGGCTACGCTGTGTTTTCTTTCCCCAAAAGGGCGATTTTTCGTAACATTGGCGATCGGGCTCCCTTTAATGCGCAACCAGGGTTCCGGACCCCCTCTGGAAACCCTTAAAAAAAAGGAAAAAGAAACAATTTGGGAAAAGAAATTGAAAAAAAAGACAACATTAGGACCAATTTAAGTATAGCGGCACTGCACTACCCCCAAAACAAATTCATATTTTTAGCCCCCGGATCGCCTGATGTGGGAGGAAAATAAAACATTCCTCCGTTCGTCGTCCGTCCGTATGGGGGTTAACCAAATGGGACCTTTTCTCTAGATCAAAACCCCTTACTAAATGATTTGATATAATGGATGTACCTGTCCTTTTCCATTTTCAGTCATACCTGACCTCATTTACCTTGCCTTTTTTGGATTTTGGTTGCTTTTAGGGGCCCACTTTTGGAAAAACCAAATGCGACCTTTTTTGTCTAGCACAATCCCACTTCAAGAATGTATTGATACTAAAAATAAGGGGTTCGCACGGGGCCTAAAAAGCCCTTTGAATTTTGATGGTAGTTTTGAAAACCCCTTTAAAAAATAAAAAAAAAAACCCTAAAAAACCCCGGGAAAAAGTCTTAAATTTTTTGAGAAAAATGCTTAAATTTGACCTTTACTCCTTTAAAAAACATTCTGTCCAAACTTTGTTTGAAAAAAAGAATAAGGCTTAAAAAAAATGGGCAAATGAAAATAAATTTTTGAAATTCCCGATTGGTTTCACTCATTGTTTCCCCCCATGCTTTGGTAGGGGCTAATAACAGATGCTTTTCCTGTATCAAGTTTGTATTTTCCTTTTTCCGTTTAAAAACACGGTGAAAAACTCCTTTTTTTGCTGTTTGGATGTTTCATAAATTTTAAAATGATAAAAAAATAAACGTTTTACTTAAGTGGGGACAAAGGGCAAATATAAACAGGGGGCGAACCCTGAAAAAAGCAACCGCCCCCGGGGTATTTGTATGGTTGTGACAAAATTCTTGACATATTCAGTGGGAGTGCACAAAAAAGTCAAAGAAAAGCATTAAAAGCAAATTAAACGCAGTCCTTTTTTTAATTTCTAAAAAAAACTAAGAATGTTACCTTAAAGAAAATTTTATTTTATCTTTTTCCCCCAAAATTTTAAAAGGGTTAACCCAAAAAACTGTGAAAAAAGGGGGTATTTGTATATGAATTGATGAAAAGGTTATCTTAAAAGCCATAGATCACCGAATGCAAAAAATGAGGCGCTAAAATTTCAAAATTTTTTCGGTGGTGGGGGGGGGGGGGGGGGGGGGGGGGGGGGAGGGGAGGGGGGTCAACCCCCTCTGGAAATTTGGTGGATCGCGCAGTTTATCATAAAACTATACTTCCGGGTTTTAAAAAGGTTTTTTTTTTGTTATTTTAAATTTCCTCTTTCTTGCGTCCCCCAAAATGTGAAACCTAGGGCTAAAAGTTATATGTTGTTTTTTTTTTTGCCATCTGATTTTTTAAAAATGGATTTTTGTCCAACTTGAGGGGTTGTCGGCGTCGGGCTTGCCTGGGTTAAATTTTAGTTTAGGTCAGCTTTTCCCTAAACTGCCCAAACTTTTGAAACTTGGAACACTTTTCACCCCTTAACTGACCCGTATAAAAGAAATAACCCCTCCCTTTTTTGCAAGATTTTTTGGGCCCCCTTTTTTTCTTAGAAAATAATCAGATTTCTTTGGGAAATTTTTTGTTTAGGGCAAATTTTCTCCTAACCTCAAAACTATTTCTTTTAAACTTGCAACACTTGTTCACCATATAAGTTACCCGTACACAAGAAAAATAACCCACCGCTTTTTTTCAAAAATTAAACGCCCCTTTTTGACTTAGAAAATCATTTTCTTTGGGTTAAATTTTATGTTTTTGGGGACTTTTTTCCTAAACTTCAAGCTTTGCCTTAAACTTGCAACACTTTTTCCCCATCATAAGCGCCCGTACACAGAAACTAATCCTCCTGCTTTTTTCAAGATTTATGGCCCCTTTTGGGCTTAAAAATTCAATTTTCTTGGTTAAGTTTTTTTTTAGTCCTTTTTTGTTAACTATCAAAGCATTTCTTTGAAACTTCAAAACTTTTTTCAACCCCCAAGTGACCCTGTACAGCAAAAAAAAATACTCCTCCGCATTTTGCAATTTTTATTGCCCTTTTGGACTTAGAAAATCATTTTCTTGGTTGAGTATTATGTTTAAAAAGTCAATTTTCTCTAAACATAAAGCATTGCTTTAAAAAACCCCTTTTAACAGTTTACACCATTAACGGGGGCGCTATCATAAGAAAAAATAACTCATCCTGCTTTTTGCAGATGATGGCCCTTTTTAGACTTGAAAAACAGGGTGGACAATATTTCTATTTTTAAAAAAAAAATCAATAGCTTCACAACCCCAAAGGGGGTGCTGTTTTGTTTTTGGTGGAACTCCATTGACAAGCCATTCTTTGGTCCCTTTCTTTTTTAGCTAGTAGGGAAGTAAATTGACTTTTATTTTCGAGCTCCACAAGCCCCGGCGGCTGGCATTTTCGCCAGCTACTGATGGATGTCCCGTATTTCTTTAAACGAACAAAAATTAACTTAAAATATTAAATAATAAACCCGAAATTAATTTTTAATGAAAAAATTAAATGACCCCTACCTTACTGTGTATTCCAACAGTTAAAAAAAATTTTGATGCCCGACTCATGTGGTTTTGGTTTTCCCCAAATCGTGAATTGTGCAAGATCTTAGCGCTCTATTCTTAAACAGTCTCCCCGTGATGACATGGAATAGTTTAGCAACAGGCCTAACTATACTACAGGAACCAGTGTGGGAACCATCTGGTCCATTCTATACATAGAGCGTGACGTCACACATTCCGTCTAACCTCTATACTAGGAACTGTAAATGCCGATTTGGTAACTGTCAAAAACTAAAACCTAGTCCCCCGGGGACGGTAAATTTCAGAATCTGCTTATTTTTTTCATGTTATTTCAAGAAATGTGCGTATTGTGATTACTTAAACTTTTAAAAACCCTTTCGTTCTCCACTCTGTCATAGAATTATTTTTTGCAAAAGGGAAAAACTACTTTTCAAATTTTTTCCCAAACTGTAGTATTGTGCACCATTTGGTATATTAAATTGGATCGGGAGACTTGTTCATTTTAAGATCATGTCCCAAATGCTAAATATGACAAAATAAGTGTTTAAGTCACGTATCAAGAAAGGAACGTGTGCCCCGATATCCAGCTGGCAAAACCCCATGTCCAAAAGTCAGTAATGTATTTCTTTTTTTTTTAAAAAATGTTAATAAAACCAAACACTTCACTAATTTACATATTGCAATTTGATGCTAGTCCTTCCTTGATGCACCACTGACATTAGACCAAAGAGAGAATAATTTCTCTGCTATTGCAACTGGAATCTAAAAAATACTTGTTGTTTGTATGAACATGGACATGTAATCTGACGGGTTTTTTATTTTTTCAAAACCCCCCTATTAGTGAAAAACAACCCCCTTTTTTAAAATTTCCGTTTTTTTTGTCCTATATTAAAGTTCAACCCCCTATTTTGCAGTCTTTTTTTTATTTAAATTTAAAAGGGCCTTAAACATTAAGATCACCGACAAACCCCTCAATTAATTATTAATGGTGTATTTGGGGTCAATAGTAAAAAAAAAGGCAAGGGAGAATAATGATGGCAACCCCTTCAATAAGTGGTTAAAATATGACTTTGAATTTATTTAAATATTATTCTCATTTAAAGTACGTCATAAAACACCCCAAAACCTGGGCCCAAAATTTGTGTAAAGTCGCAAATTACTAATGATTATAAAATTATTTCTGGTAAAATTTTAAAACTTTTATCAGATCAGTAAAGGAAAAGGTAATACATTTAATTTTAAAAGAAAATAATAAAAGAAGGTTTTCAATGTGTATTATATACGTCAATAAAAGATGTTTTAAAAAAGTTTCTAATTCTTTCATGTTTTAATTTTTATATATTTACAAAAATTCATTCCCAGGCAATTGTAAAATATTTGGTTCATTCTTCTCTCAGAATAGGGGTTTAAAAATTCCCCAAAATTTTGACCCAAAAAAATTCTCTCCTCTTTTTTACTCTTCCAACCAAATTTTTTTTAGTAATAGAAACCCTAAAAATTTAAAACACAAACCTAGTTTAAATCAAGTCCCTTCTCGAAAAGGATTTATTATAAATTTTTTCTGAAAAAAAAAAATTGACTTAGGTTTTAAAAGATTCCCTTTTTCTAACACAACTTTCCCGACACCATCAGCAGTTTTAGAAATAAAAGGATTATGTATATGACCCTTTACAAAGAAAAGTAATACGTTACTATATCTTAGTCTGCAGTATTCCCTCTAAAATCAAAATTTTTACTAAAAAACAAAATGTCCTATTTGTATTACCCTTTTTTGACCGCAGTTATGCCTGTTCTCATTGAAAAGACTAAATTTAATTAGTATAACTTACCCCTTTTCATGTATCAAACGTACATTTTCAAGTTAATAGGGGTTTGTGCCAGCAACAAAAAATTCATACAAAAATTAAAGCATCAATCTCTAAGTTTTCCCCTGGCAAAATGCTTGAAACCTTTTAAATGTCACGGTTTGAAAATATTAAAATTCAAATGTACTCCTGAAGTAAAATTTATTTTAAAATTTGGGAAGTGTAAAAATTAATAAATATAGAATAAGGTTGCACATGCCAGGTCAGGCGAACCTGAGACCCCCCCCCTACTTGTACTTCTATTCTGGGGGTGCCTAACCAAATGACTCCTGTCCCGACTGTCCCACCACAAATTCTGAATTTTTTACAATTTTTAAAAACAGAAAACTTTATTGAATATGATTTTTTCTATTCCATTCATTGAACTCGTACAATTATCAACGTTTATTTTAAGAAAAAAAATTTAAATTTAAAAAAAACAAAAAACAATCAAAAAAACAAAGGGTTACTCTGGGAATTACCTTTTAGGTTGGACTTTCTGAAAACTGTAATTTAGCCCTATGGACTACATAAAAAATGATACTTTGAAAATAAGTCCTGCAAAATTAAAAAAAAAATTGGACTGAATTATTTCAATTTATATTTTTTAATTTAAATTTTAAAAAAGGTGCGTTCATTTCTTTTGTACATTGTTTAAAGAATGTGTCATGTAACTCGTAGGTAGGGGGCTAATTTCTTTGTACTATTTTATAAACAATTTGTGTCTGAAATAAATTTGTCCCCCACCTCTGTTCATTGGGGAAATTTTGCAGTTCTTGTGGATAACAGGGGTTTTTATGGGACAGAAATAGAAACCCGTTTTGGGTTAATATCGCCGTAACATACTAAAAAACTGTTAAAAAATGGCTTAAACCAAAAAAAACAAAAAAAAACTGTACAGAAAAATTACATTACAATTTTCAGTAAACAACTAAACGATCCGTTTTTCATGTATAAAACAATTTGAACAATGCAGATAACTTAAAATTTTTTTCAAATGATATTTAAAAGGATACAAACCAAAATTGGTCAAATTTGGAAACCCCCCAAAGGTGAATTTCAATAAAATGCAAAATACCCTTTTACTTTCCCTTTTTACCTCCCTTGAAATGTTCTTACCCCAATGCCCCCACGAAATCAAGGGGCTTTCGACAGTAAAAAAAGCGTAAAACCCTAGTGTCACAATGCCATCTGGTCTAGTCCCTAAGGGTGCCGGTTTTGAACCTAATTTTTTACTTGGCAAAGGGAACAAGGTCTAAAATTTAAAACTATTCCTGTTTAAATTTCATGTGGATGTATTTGTGTATTTTTTGTGGGAAAAAAGTGAGCAGGTTGTATTTTAAGTGATTCTAAGTTGTGTTAGTAGTACTTTTTCCGGGCCAGCTGTGATTTGATACTTTACGTCACATACATAAGCAATGTCCAGAGAAAATCTCTTTAAGATACTACCCCCATTTTTTCTTCATTTTATATCAGTTTTATATAACTTTAAAAAGAGGTAAAGGGTTTGTTTTTCTGAAAGGTCCCAGCTAGTTTGGAACTCTTTAAAATGTCAGTTTTATTAGAATATATAGGGAAAAATATTTAACTGTTTTGACCAATTGAGCGGGCCCCCGGTGGGTTTTCCCGCTTTATCCCATCCAATGCATACTTTTTCCATACAGGACATTTCCGCTATCTTTGCTTTGTACTGAAAGCAAAATTAAATAGCAAACCTGTAAGTAACTATGTAGAATTGATCAATTAATTTTTAGCTCATCTGATTTTTTGAAAAAAAATGAGTTATTGTCATCACTTGAGCGGTTGTCGGCGTTGCCTGGTTAAGTTTTATGTTTAGGTCAGCTTTTCTCCTAAACTATCAAAGCTATTGCTTTGAAACTTGGAATACTTGTTCACCATCATAAGCTGACCCTGTATAGCAAGAAACATAACTCCATCTTGCTTTTTGCAAGATTTATGGCCCCTTTTGTACTTAGAAAATATCAGATTTCTTGGTTAAGTTTTATGTTTAGGTCAACTTTTCTCCTAAAATATCAAAGCTATTGCTTTGAAACTTGGAATACTTGTTTACCATCATAAGCAGACCATGTACATCAAGAAACATAACTCCATCTTGCTTTTTGCAAGAATTATTGCCCCTTTTGGACTTAGAAAATCAGTTTTCTTGGTTAAGTTTTATGTTTAGGTCAGCTTTTATCCTAAACTATCAAAGCTTTTGCTTTAAAACTTGCAACACTTGTTCACCATCATAAGCTGACCCTGTACATCAAGAAACATAACTCCATCCTGCTTTTTGCAAGATTTATGGCCCCTTTTGTACTTAGAAAATATCAGATTTCTTGGTTAAGTTTTATGTTTAGGTGAACTTTTTCTCTTAAACTATCAAAGCTATTGCTTTGAAACTTGCAACACTTGTTCACCATCATAAGCTGACCCTGTACAGCAAGCAACATAACTCCATCCTGCTTTTTGCAATAATTATTGCCCCTTTTGGACTTAGAAAATCATTTTCTTGGTTGAGTATTATGTTTAAGTATACTTTTCTCATAAACTATCGAAGCTATTGCTTTAAAACTTGCAACAGTTTTTCACCATCATAAGTGGACACTGTACATCAAGAAACATAACTCTATCCTGCTTTTTGCAAGAATGATGGCCCTTTTTAGACTTAGAAAATCATGGGTAGGACAATATTTCTATTATACAAAAAAAAAATCAGATGAGCGTCAGCACCCGCAAGGCGGTGCTCTTGTTAAGTCTTCTTAGTTTCCATTCAGCCTGTTCTGACCACTTGTAGCGTTATTTTAACTGGCACGATGCACTGCAATAAATGTTTTGTACCTCGTTGCACACTTGCTGTGCGTAAACAGTTTACATCAGGGCTTTTAAGTATACAGTCTGCATCTGGGCTTTGAAGTATGATTTTTCTGAAAGCTTACTCACTTGCCCAAAAGACGGTCAATCATTAATAAAGAAATATTTTTGAAACAAAAAATATGGACCTAGAAGCAATAGATCTACACCTCAAAATGCTCATGATTGCCTTTTTATACGCCCGTTTGAAAAACGGGACGTATTATGGGAACACCCCTGGCGGGCGGGCGGCGTCACAGACCTTGTCGGGGGCATATCTTCTACATGCATGGAGGGATTTTGATGAAACTTGGCACAGTTGTTCACCATCATGAGACGGAGTGCCATGCGCAAGAACCAGGTCCCTAGGTCTAAGGTCAAGGTCACACTTAAGAGGTTAAATGTCAAATTCAAGAATGACTTTGTCCAGAGCATATCTTCTACATGCATGGAGGGATTTTGATGAAACTTGGCACAGTTGTTCACCATCATGAGACGGAGTGTCATGCGCAAGAACCAGGTCCCTAGGTCTAAGGTCAAGGTCACACTTAGAGGTCAAAGGATACAAGAATGAAAACTTTGTCCGGAGCATTTCTTCTTCATGCATAGAGGGATTTTGATATAACTTGTCACAAATGTTCACCACCATGAGATGGAGTGTCATGCGCAAGAACCAGGTCCCTAGGTCTAAGGTCAAGGTCACACTTAGAGGTCAAGGGATACAAGAATGAAAACCTTATCCGGAGCATTCTTTCTTCATGCATAGAGGGATTTTGATATAACTTGGCACAAATGTTCAACATCATGAGACAAAGTGTCATGCGCAAGAACCAGGTCCCTAGGTCTAAGGTCAAGGTCACATTTAGAGGCCAAAGGTCAGATACAAGAATGACTTTGTCCGAAGCATTTCTTCTTCATGCATGGAGGGATTTTGATGCAACTTGGCACAATTATACACCATCATGAGAGGAAGTGTCATGCACAGTTCCTTTCTTTAGAATTACTTCCCTTTGTTGTTACTATAAATAGCTTATATTGTAACTTCTTCATTAGTAGTCGTAGGGAAAAATCGAGACCACTTTTCTGTAGTACAACATGCATGCTACATTCAATTTTGAGGTGTATTTTGACCAATCTCTACCTGGTAAAGATTTTTGTGTGGACTTGCAATTTTTTATTTTATTTTTTTTTTTCTCTCTTTAAAGATTAACTTCCCTTAGTTATTACTGTAAATAACTTACATTGTAACTTTTTATACGCCCAAAGGGACGTATTATGTTATGACGCTGGTGTCCGTCCGTCCGTCCGTCTGTCCGTTAGCAATTTCGTGTCCGCTCTATAACTCTTTAACCCCTTGAAGGATTTCAAGGAAACTTTACACAAATGTTCACCACACCGAGACGATGTGCAGACCGCATGTTTTGGATGTCTCACTTCAAGGTCAAGGTCACACTTAGGAGTCAAAGGTCATATCAGTTTGTTTCGTGTCCGCTCTGTAACTCTTGAACCCCTTGAAGGATTTCAAAGAAACTTGACACAAATGTTCACCACACCAAGACGACGTGCAGAGCGCAAGTTCCGGATGACTTGCTTCAAGGTCAAGGTCACACTTAGGGGTCAAAAGTCATATCAGTTTGTTTCGTGTCCGCTCTATAACTCTTGAACTGCTGGAAGGATTTCAAAGAAACTTGGCAGAAATGTTCACCACATTGTAACGATGTGCAGAGCGCATGTTCCGGGTGACTCACTTCAAGGTCAAGGTCACACTTAAGGGTCAAAGGTCATATATGACTTTGCTTTGTGTATATTGCTCTGCATTGCAGTGGTCTTGTTAGCTCACATGTCACAAAGTGACAGTGTGAGCTTTTGTGATCGCGCAGCGTCCGTCCGTGCGTGCGTCCGTGCGTAAACTTTTGCTTGTGACCTCTCTAGAGGTCACATTTTTCATGGGATCTTTATGAAAGTTGGTCAGAATGTTCATCTTGATGATATCTAGGTCAAGTTCGAAACTGGGTCACGTGCGGTCAAAAACTAGGTCAGTAGGTCTAAAAATAGAAAAACCTTGTGACCTCTCTAGAGGCCATATTTTTCACAAGATCTTCATGAAAATTGGTCAGAATGTTCACCTTGATGATATCTAGGTCAAGTTCGAAACTGGGTCACGTGCCATCAAAAACTAGGTCAGTAGGTCAAATAATAGAAAAACCTTGTGACCTCTCTAGAGGCCATATTTTTCATGGGATCTGTATGAAAGTTGGTCTGAATGTTCATCTTGATGATATCTAGGTCAAGTTCGAAACTGGGTCAGCTGCGGTCAAAAACTAGGTCATTAGGTCTAAAAATAGAAAACCTTGTGACCTCTCTAGAGGTCATACTTTTGAATGGATCTTCATGAAAATTGGTCAGAATGTTCACCTTGATGATATCTAGGTCAGGTTCGAAACTGGGTCATGTGCCATCAATAACTAGGTCAGTAGGTCAAATAATAAAAAAACTTTGTGACCTCTCTAGAGGCCATATTTTTCATGGGATCTGTATGAAGGTTGGTCTGATTGTTCACCTTGATGATATCTAGGCAAAGTTCGAAACTGGGTCAACTGTGGTTAAAAACTAGGTCAGTAGGTCTAAAAATAGAAAAACCTTGTGACCTCTCTAGAGGCCATATTTTTTCACAAGATCTTCATGAAAATTGGTCTGAATGTTCATCTTGATGATATCTAGTCAAGTTTGAAACTGGGTCAGCTGCGGTCAAAAACTAGGTCATTAGGTCTAAAATAGAAAACCTTGTGACCTGTCTAGAGGCCATACTTATGAATGGATCTTCATGAAAATTGGTCAGAATGTTCACCTTGATGATATCTAGGTCAAGTTTGAAACTGGGTCACATGCCATCAATAACTAGTTCAGTAGGTCAAATAATGAAAAAACCTTGTGACCTCTCTGGAGGCCATATTTTTCATGGGATCTATATGAAGGTTGGTCTGAATGTTCATCTTTATGATATCTAGGTCAGATTCAAAACTGGGTCACATGAGCTCAAAAACTAGGTCACTATGTCAAAAAATAGGGAAAAAAACGAGGTCATACTCTGTTCAAAACTGGGTCATGTTGGGACAGGTGAGCGATTCAGGACCATCATGGTCCTCTTGTTTTTATTTGGCAGATCTCTTTTTTGTACTTACAATAATTTTTTTTTTTTGAATTACTTCCCTTTTATGTTACTATAAATAGCTTATTTTGAAACTTTTTTATTATTGGCGGTAGGGAAAAACCGAGACCACTTTTCTGTGGTACAACATGGATGGTACCTCCAATTTTAAGGTGTATTTTTACATACCTATACCTGATAAGGATTTTTTTGTAGACTTTGATTTTTTTTTTTGTGGACTTAGCTTTGTTTTTTGAAGTTTTCCTTTTTGTTGTTCCAGTCCTTTGGGGATACAACAGTCAAGTTCTTAAAATTTTGCTCCAATCCTATGATGTAAGCCTTTGGGCGTATATTGCTCCGCATGGCGGCGCTCTTGTTTATAATTGACCGTAGGGAAAAACCAAGACCACTTTTCTGTGGTACAACATTGATGTTACTTTCAAATTTTGGGTGTATTTTAAGGTATCTGTACCTGGTAAGAATTTTTTTTGTGGACTTGGAAAATAAAAGAATTACAATAATTTATAAAAAAAACCAAAAAAACATTGTAAACGACTACAAAATTAAAATTCCATTTGCAAATACAGGTGCTAGTGTAAAGAAATTTGCTGTGACGGGCATATATTGTGACATTCTGGCACTCTTGTTATGTGATGTCACAAATACATTTTTAAGAGGAATTATGTTTTTATGTCTTTATTGTATACAAAAATATAGGTAGACAAAGTAAAGAAAAAACACCCAAAAATACACCAGATTGCACCATTTTAAACCTTCAGTTTCAATTTTTTTGTAGGTAATTTGTTCGGAGGCAGTTGGTTTTTGTTGGGAGTGGTTGGTTTTTATAGGTTTGTTTGGAGATGGTTTGTTTTTGTTCAGAGGTGGGACATTTGGATGATTTCTTTTCAGACAAAGGAAGCTGTGAATTCAGCAAACAAATAGATTAGTTTGTGTTTTAAGTATGATATAATTAGACATGTTTGTAAATTTTACCATGTTTTTGTGTTACTGCTTTTTAGGTTGCATGTTGACTACAACAGACTACTAACACAGGTGTCGGATGCCACAGCTGACACTGCTCTAAAGGTAATAGACACATTTTTTACATACCATTAAAATTGTTTCAGCTAAATCTCTTAGCTACTGAGTGTTAAATTCTTTTTCTGAATGAAAATTGAGTTGTCTTTTGCAACCGGAATTACAGAGATAATGTTTTTATTGCAATATTTTTATGTTTGTGTTGTATAGACTTTTTTTTCTATTTTCAGAGTGATCTGCAGTTGGGAGAGCTGATAGTTTGTTTTCTGTTTTGTACATATCTTAATGTTATGACATGTTTTAAAATCTGAATAAGGCGTAAAAAAAAAATTGTTTGTTTCCGGTATCCCGACCTACCCTAAATTTTTGGCCCGACCCTAAATGTTTTTATGGCCTTGGAGAATATTTTTTTCAACTTTTTAACAAAAAGATGCAAAACTGCACTTTTTATGCTTTAAACATGGCCAGTGATGTTAGAAATCAACTTACGGATGCTCTAAAGGCATAACCCCCTTATTTGTAATCATTTTTTGACAAAAAAATAATTTCCGAAAAGTCTCCCTTAATAAAAAAAAAATCAAAAAAAAAAAAATTTTCCGACCTACCTACCCTAATTTTTTTGAGCATGTTACCGGAAACAAAATTTTTTTTTTAGGCCTAAATACCATTTTTTATATACGTTATGATTTAATTGCTTGCGTAGGCGGCATTGTGGGAACGAGGGCGGGACGCGCGGTTTTTTTCCATTGCTGTGGTGGATTTTTGGAAGGTGTTTATTTTTGTAGGTTATTTGTTTGGAGGCAGTTGGTTTTTGTTTGGAGATGGTTTGCTTTTGTTCTTTTTAGGTTGCATGTTGACTGCAACAGACTACTAACACAGGTGTTGGATGCCACAGCTGACACTGCTCTAAAGGTAATAGACACATATTTTATATACCATTTATCCTCTGACAGTTTAATAAAAACTGGTATTATAATATATAAAACATTGCAGTTTTAACTTTTAACAGTATAATTTATGTACATCTTAATATCTATAATTTCGGTTGTATAAGGTGTTTTTTTATTGATTATTTCAATATTCCTCTTTCTTGCTGTTCCCCCAAAATGTGAAAACTAGGATAAGTATTAGCTCACCTGTCACATCGTCACCTCAACGCAACGGTCATATCTTGCTATAAATTTATAATAAGATACAACTTTGTTGCGTTGAGGTGACGACATAGTGACAAGATGAGCTTTTGTGACCACCCTTCGTCCGACGTCCTCTGGATAGGGAACTCTGCAATTGCAGAGCCATTCTTAGGTGGCCTTTTCTCTTTCAGCTAGATAGGGAACTAAATTGTGTAGATAGGGCAGATCTCTCAAGCATTTGTAGCCTGTAACTGTGCAGCCGGATAATGCCTCTCATATTGAAAGGCATTTGAAGCCTGAAGTATACAGCCGGATAATGCCACTCCTATGGAAAGCATTTGAAGTATTTGTGTAGATAGGGAAGATCTCTCAAGTATAAGGTTATGTAAGTATGCAGGCGGATAATGCGTCTCCTTTGGAAAGGCATTTGAAGTCTGCAACTATGCAGCCAGATAATGCATCTCCTATGGAAAGGCATTTGTAGCCTGTAACTGTGCAGCCGGATAATGCCTCTCATATTGAAAGGCATTTGAAGCCTGAAGTATACAGCCGGATAATGCCACTCCTATGGAAAGCATTTGAAGTATGTAAGTATGCAGCTTGATAATGTCTCTCCTATGGAAAACCATTCGAAGTCTGCTAAAAATAATATAACTAGTCTTTAGAATCAGATGGGTGGTATCAAGGACAGTAAGTAATTGCAAGTTGTGAAAGAGGACCAGGACATTACATCGACCAGACCAGGCTCACATTTTGAGGGACAGTGAAAATTGTTTAAGCTAAATCTCTTAAGCTACTGAGTGTTAAATTCTTTTTCTGAATGAAAATTGAGTTGTCTTTTGCAACCGGAATTACAGAGATAATGTTTTTATTGCAATATTTTTATGTTTGTGTTGTATAGATTTTTTTTCTATTTTCAGAGTGATCTGCAGTTGGGAGAGCTGATGGTGTTGCAGTTTTGTACATATTTTGTTATGACATGTTTTAAAATCTGAATAAAATGAATAAATACCATTTTTTATATACGTTATGATTTAATTGCGTGCGTAGGCAGCATTGTGGGAACGAGGGCGGGACGCGCGGTTTTTTGGAAGGTGTTTTTTTTGTAGGTTATTTGTTTGGAGATGGTTTGCTTTTGTTCAGAGGTGGGATATTCGGATGATTTCTTTTCAGATAAATGAAGCTGTGAATTCAGCAAACAAATAGATTTTCTAAGTATGATATAATTAGACATGTTTGTAAATTTTACCATGTTTTTGTGTTACTGCTTTTTAGGTTGCATGTTGACTGCAACAGACTACTAACACAGGTGTCGGATGCCACAGCTGACACTGCTCTAAAGGTAATAGACACATTTTTTACATACCATTAAAATTGTTTCAGCTAAATCTCTTAGCTACTGAGTGTTAAATTCTTTTTCTGAATGAAAATTGAGTTGTCTTTTGCAACCTGAATTACAGAGATAATGTTTTTATTGCAATATTTTTATGTTTGTGTCGTATAGACTTTTTTTTCTATTTTCAGAGTGATCTGCAGTTGGGAGAGCTGATAGTTTGTTTTCTGTTTTGTACATATCTTAATGTTATGACATGTTTTAAAATCTGAATAAATACCATTTTTTATATACGTTATGATTTAATTGCTTGCGTAGGCGGCATTGTGGGAACGAGGGCGGGACGCGCGGTTTTTTTCCATTGCTGTGGTGGATTTTTGGAAGGTGTTTATTTTTGTAGGTTATTTGTTTGGAGGCAGTTGGTTTTTGTTTGGAGATGGTTTGCTTTTGTTCTTTTTAGGTTGCATGTTGACTGCAACAGACTACTAACACAGGTGTTGGATGCCACAGCTGACACTGCTCTAAAGGTAATAGACACATATTTTATATACCATTTATCCTCTGACAGTTTAATAAAAACTGGTATTATAATATATAAAACATTGCAGTTTTAACTTTTAACAGTATAATTTATGTACATCTTAATATCTATAATTTCGGTTGTATAAGGTGTTTTTTATTGGTTATTTCAATATTCCTCTTTCTTGCTGTTCCCCCAAAATGTGAAACCTAGGATAAGTATTAGCTCACCTGTCACATCGTCACCTCAACGCAACGGTCATATCTTACTATAAATTTATAATAAGATACAACTTTGTTGCGTTGAGGTGACGACATAGTGACAAGATGAGCTTTTGTGACCACCCTTCGTCCGAAGTCCTCTGGATAGGGAACTCTGCAATTGCAGAGCCATTCTTAGGTGGCCTTTTCTCTTTCAGCTAGATAGGGAACTAAATTGTGTAGATAGGGCAGATCTCTCAAGCATTTGAAGCCTGTAACTATACAGCCGGATAATGCCTCTCATATTGAAAGGCATTTGAAGCCTGAAGTATACAGCCGGATAATGCCACTCCTATGGAAAGCATTTGAAGTATGTAAGTATGCAGCTGGATAATGCCTCTCCTATGGAAAACCATTCGAAGTCTGCTAAAAATAATATAACTAGTCTTTAGAATCAAATGGGTGGTATCAAGAACAGTAAGTAATTGCAAGTTGTGAAAGAGGACCAGGACATTACATCGACCAGACCAGGCTCACATTTTGAGGGACAGTGAAAATTGTTTAAGCTAAATCTCTTAAGCTACTGAGTGTTAAATTCTTTTTCTGAATGAAAATTGAGTTGTCTTTTGCAACCGGAATTACAGAGATAATGTTTTTATTGCAATATTTTTATGTTTGTGTCGTATAGATTTTTTTTTCTATTTTTAGAGTGATCTGCAGTTGAGAGAGCTGATGGTGTTGCAGTTTTGTACATATTTTGTTATGACATGTTTTAAAATCTGAATAAAATGAATAAATACCATTTTTTATATACGTTATGATTTAATTGCGTGCGTAGGCGGCATTGTGGGAACGAGGGCAGGACGTGCGGTTTTTTGGAAGGTGTTTTTTTTTGTAGGTTATTTGTTTGGAGACAGTATTTGTTTGGAGATGGTTTGCTTTTGTTCAGAGGTGGGACATTCGGATGATTTCTTTTCAGACAAATGAAGCTGTGAATCAGCTGCTGTGAATTCAGCAAACAAATAGATTTTTTAAGTATGATATAATTAGACATGTTTGTAAATTTTACCATGTTTTTGTGTTACTGCTTTTTAGGTTGCATGTTGATTGCAACAGACTACTAACACAGGTGTTGGATGCCACAGCTGACACTGCTCTAAAGGTAATAGACACATTTTTTATATACCATTTATCCTCTTGACAATTTAATAAAATCTGGTATTATAATATATAAAACATTGCAGTTTTAACTTTTAACAGTATAATTTATGTACATCTTAATATCTATAATTCCGGTTGTAGGTGTTTTTTTTTTTATTGGTTAATTCAATATTCCTTTTTCTTGCTGTTCCCCCAAAATGTGAAACCTAGGATAAGTATTAGCTCACCTGTCACATCGTCACCTCAACGCAACGGTCATATCTTACTATAAATTTATAATAAGATACAACTTTGTTGCGTTGAGGTGACGACATAGTGACAAGACGAGCTTTTGTGATCACTCTTCGTCCGATGTCCTCTGGATAGGGAACTCTGCAATTGCAGAGCCATTCTTAGGTGGCCTTTTCTCTTTCAGCTAGATAGGGAACTAAATTGTGTAGATAGGGAAGATCTCTCAAGTATAAGGTTATGTAAGTATGCAGGCGGATAATGCCTCTCGTGTGGAAAGGCATTTGAAACCTGTTAAAAAATAATATAACTGGTCTTTAGAATCAAATGGGTGGTGTCAAGAGCAGTAAGTAATTGCAAGTTGTGAAAGAGGATTAGGGCATTACATTGGACAGGCTCACATTTTGGCGGACAGTGAAAATTGTTCAAGCTAAATCTCAAGCTACTGGGTGTTTCTTTTTGTGAATGAAAATTGAGTTAAGTCTATTGTAACCGGAATTACAGCGATAATGTTTTTATGCCAATATTTTTATGTTTGTGTCATATAGCTTTTTAGTTCCTCTTTTTAGAGGGATCTGCAGTTGGGAGAGCTGGTTGTTTTTGTTCAGAGGTGGGGCATAAGATTTATTTACAGACAAATGAAGCTGTGAATCAGATTAGTCTGTGTTTTAATTATGATATAATTACACATTTTTGTAAATTTTACCATGTTTTTGTGTTACTGTTTTTTAGGTTGCATGTTAACTGCAACAGACTACTAACACAGATGTTGGATGCCACATCTGACACTGCTCTAAAGGTAGTAGACACATTTTTTATATACCATTTATCCTCTGACAATTTAATAAAAACTGGTATTATAATATATAAAACATTGCAGTTTTAACTTTTAACAGTATAATTTATGTACATCTTAATTCCTATAATTCCGGTTGTAGAAGGTGTTTTTTGTTGGTTATTTCAATATTCCTCTTTCTTGCTGTTCCCCCAAAATGTGAAACCTAGGATAAGTATTAGCTCACCTGTCACGTCGTCACCTCAACGCAACGGTCATATCTTGCTATAAATTTATAATAACATACAACTTTGTTGCGTTGAGGTGACGACATAGTGACAAGATGAGCTTTTGTGATCACCCTTCGTCTGACGTCCTTTGGATAGGGAACTCTGCAATTGCAGAGCCATTCTTAGGTGGCCTTTTCTCTTTCAGCTAGATAGGGAACTAAATTGTGTAGATAGGGAAGATCTCTCAAATATAAGGTTATGTAAGTATGCAGGCGGATAATGCCTCTCCTGTGGAAAGGCATTTGAAGCCTGTTAAAAAATAATATAACTGGTCTTTAGAATCAAATGGGTGGTGTCAAGAGCAGTAAGTGATTGCAAGTTGTGAAAGAGGATTAGGACATTACATTGGACAGGCTCACATTTTGGCGGACAGTGAAAATTGCTTAAGCTAAATCTCTTAAGCTACTGGGTGTTTAATTCTTTTTGTGAATGAAAATTGAGTTATGTCTATTGCAACCGGAATTACAGAGATAATGTTTTTATGCCAATATTATTTTTTTGTGTCATATAGCTTTTTATTTTCTCTTTTCAGAGGGATCTGCAATTGGGAGTGCTGATAGTTTGTTTTCAGTTTTGTACATATTTTAATGTTATGACATGTTTTAAAATCTGAATAAATACCATTTTTTATATACATTATGATTTAGTTGTGTGCGTAGGCGGCATTGTGGGAATGAGGGCGGGACGCGCGTTTTTTTTTTTTTTCATTGCTGTGGTGGAGTTTTGGAAGGTGTATATTTTTTTAGGTTATTTGTTTGGAAGATGGTTTGCTTTTGTTCAGAGGTAGGACATTCGGATGATTTCTTTTCAGACAAAGGAATCTGTGAATTCAGCAAACAAATAGATTAGTTTGTGTTTTAAGTATGATATAATTAAGACATGTTTGTAAATTTTACCATGTTTTTGTGTTACTGCTTTTTAGGTTGCATGTTAACTGCAACAGACTACTAACACAGGTGTTGGATGCCACAGCTGACACTGCTCTAAAGGTAATAGACACATTTTTATATACCATTTATCCTCTGACAATTTAATAAAAACTGGTATTATAATATATAAAACATTGCAGTTTTAACTTTTAACAGTATAATTTATGTACATCTTAATATCTATAATTCCGGTTGTAGAAGGTGTTTTTTATTGGTTATTTCAATATTCCTCTTTCTTGCTGTTCCCCCAAAATGTGAAACCTAGGATAAGTATTAGCTCACCTGTCACATCGTCACCTCAACACAACGGTCATATCTTATTATAAATTTATAATAAGATACAACTTTGTTGCGTTGAGGTGACGACATGGTGACAAGATGAGCTTTTGTGATCACCCTTCGTCCGACGTCCTCTGGATAGGGAACTCTGCAATTGCAGAGCCATTCTTAGGTGTCCATTTCTCTTTCAGCTAGATAGGGAACTAAATTGTGTAGATAGGGAAGATCTCTTAAGTATAAGGTTATGTAAGTATGCAGGCGGATAATGCCTCTCCTGTGGAAAGGCATTTGAAGCCTGTTAAAAAATAATACAACTGGTCTTTAGAATAAAATGGGTGGTGTCAAGAGCAGTAAGTAATTGCAAGTTGTGAAAGAGGATTAGGACATTACACTGGACAGGCTCACATTTTGGCAGACAGTGAAAATTGTTTAAGCTAAATCTCTTAAGCTATTGGGTGTTAATTCTTTTTGTGAATGAAAATTGAGTTAAGTCTATTGCAACCGGAATTACAGAGATAATGTTTTTATGCCAATATTTTTATGTTTGTGTCATATAGCTTTTTATTTTCTCTTTTTAGAGGGATCTGCAATTGTGAGAGCTGGTTGTTTTTGTTCAGAGGTGGGGCATCCAATTTATTTTCATACAAATGATTCTGTGAATCAGATTAGTCTGTGTTTTAATTAAGATATAATTACACATTTTTGTAAATTTTACCATGTTTTTGTGTTACTGTTTTTTTAGGTTGCATGTTAACTGCAACAGACTACTAACACAGGTGTTGGATGCCACATCTGACACTGCTCTAAAGGTAATAGACACATTTTTTATATACCATTTATCCTCTGACAATTTAGTAAAAACTGGTATTATAATATATAAAACATTGCAGTTTTAACTTTTAACAGTATAATTTATGTACATCTTAATTTCTATAATTCCGGTTGTAGAAGGTGTTTTTTATTGGTTATTTCAATATTCCTCTTTCTTGCTGTTCCCCCAAAATGTGAAACCTAGGATAAGTATTAGCTCACCTGTCACATCGTCACCTCAACGCAACGGTCATATCTTATTATAAATTTATGATAAGATACAACTCTGTTGCGTTGAGGTGACGACATAGTGACAAGATGAGCTTTTGTGATCACCTTCTTCTGACGTCCTCTGGATAGGGAACTCTGCAATTGCAGAGCCATTCTTAGGTGGCCTTTTCTCTTTCAGCTAGATAGGGAACTAAATTGTGTAGATAGGGAAGATCTCTCAAGTATAAGGTTATGTAAGTATGCAGGCGAATAATGCCTCTCCTGTGGAAAGGCATTTGAAGCCTGTTAAAAAATAATATAACTGGTCTTTAGAATCAAATGGGTGGTGTCAAGAGCAGTAAGTAATTGCAGGTTGTGAAAGAGGATTAGGACATTACATGGACAGGCTCACATTTTGGTGGACAGTGAAAATTGTTTAAGTTAAATCTTTTAAGCTACTGGGTGTTTAATTCTTTTTGTGAATGAAAATTGAGTTAAGTCTATTGCGACCGGAATTACAGAGATAATGTTTTTATGCCAATATTTTTATGTTTGTGTCATACAGCTTTTTTTTTCTCTCTTTTTAGAGGGATCTGCAATTGGGAGAGCTGATTGTTTTTGTTCAGTGGTGGGGCATCCGATGATTTATTTTCAGACTTAAATGAAGCTGTGAATCAGATTAGTCTGTGTTTTAATTATGATATAATTACACATTTTTGTAAAGTTTACCATGTTTTTGTGTTACTGTTTTTTAGGTTGCATGTTAACTGCAACAGACTACTAACACAGGTGTTGGATGCCACAGCTAACACTGCTGTAATGGTAATAGACACTTACTTTTTACACAGAAAGCTTCAAGTTTGGAAAGCTGATGGTTGGTATGTGTGTGTTTTCGCTTTTATGTATTAAATGTTTTAATACCTGTTTTAAAATAGGAATACATCAATATTCCATTTTTGTGTTTTTATGTTTGTTTTATGTATGCTGCGATAGTCTTTAATTTGATCTTTTTACACACAAAGCTTGGTGCTTCTAATCTACCTTCCAGATTATGTTTACATTAGCAAGCTGATGGTTTGTGTATGTCTTCTTTTTTTACAGGTATGTATAATGTAATATTTTAACATACGTTTTATAATATGAAAAGAATGAAAAGATAGCATTTTTTTGGTGTTTTTTATTTTTGTTTTATGTATGCTGTCTTATAATATATATATTTTTTGTCTTTTTTTTTTACATAGAAAGCATGAAATGGGCATGGAGATGATCGGTATTTATGTACTTGCTGTCTTACTAGTATGTATATTTTGATGATGTTGTTTTAGTTTTTTATAAATATACATAGATGTATAAATACCATATATATATTTTAATTTTTAAGTGTTTTTTGCTTTATCTGTGATGTAGTTGTGTGCGTAGGTTGCATTGTGTGAACGATGGCAGGACGCGCTTTTTTTTTTTGGTTTGCTGTGGTTTAGGTCTGTATAATTCAGGTTTAAGGGTATGTTTTTGTTTTTGGATAGGGAGCTCTGCACTGACAGAAGAATTCTTAGATACCTTTCTCTTTCAGCTAGATATCGAACTAAATGGCTTAGATAGGCTTCAGACAGGCAAGGTGATGGTTTGTACTTCTGTTTTACAGGTATGTATATTGTTGTTTTAACATGTTTTATAATATGAATTGAATGTATAAATACCATTTTTGTTTTTTATTTTAGTTTTATGTATGCTGTTACAATTTTTCATTTTGTCTTTTTACACAAAGCTTCAACTTGATGTATGTGTGTGTTCGGGTGTTTTCAACAATATCAGTCATATAAACAACGGTAAGTTGATGCTTTGTATTAGTATGTATTATGTATATTTTAATGTTTTGCCACACATTTTAAAATATGAATATGTACATTTTAATGTTTTAACATATGTTTTAAAGTATGAAAAGAATGTATAGATACCATTTTGTGTATATTTTGAACCATTTTGTGTATATTTTGATTTGTATATGTTACCAGTTTACAGCAATATACAGATACACAGAAAGCTTCAAATTGGCAAGCTGATGGTTAGTATTTGAGTACTTATTAATGTCATAGAGATTGCATTTAACTATTTTGATGCTGACTACAATATTTATTTCACAGACAAAGTCTGATGGTGCTTGTTTTATTTTATGGTCATTATTAGAAGTGAAGTTGAAGCATACATGATGTTGGACTATTCTGGCTCAGAAGAACCTGGGGCACTTGTCACCAATCCCAGAAGGAGCAATTACTAGAGGTTGCGAAGGATGAAGTTTGAGGTATGTGTACAATTTTTGTGTTTCAGCAGATTTGACCTCTGGTCACTGTGGTAAACCTAGTTCAAATTTCTCATACTGTTCCTTCAGTCTCAACATGTCCATAAAAATAAAAAATAAAAATATATAATGGAACTTTCTGTAGCTGGACTTTATAACATATTAAGCATTATCGTGTTACATTTAATGTCGCTTTGATTTGTTTTCTGTGTGCTGAATTCTGAGTTACTATGATTGATCAATACTAGTGATTTGGTTCAAAGACATTTTATACATTTATTAGTCCCCTACTGGTTGAAAACCAGTTTAGGGGACTATAGGAATGCCCTTTTCCATCCGTCATTACGTCCGTCCGTCCTTCAGCAATTTCGTGTCCTGTCCATAACTCTGTCATCCATGAAGGGATTTCAATATTACTCGGCACAAATGTTCCCCATGATGAGATGAGGTGTCGTACGCAAAATCCTGACCCCTAGCTCAAAGGTCAAAGGTCAATAGTGTTTTTCTTCTTGTTCGGTCCAGAACTCTGACATCCATCTAGGGATTTTAATATTACTTGGCATAAATGTTCCCCATGATGAAACAACGTGTCATGCGCAACACTCAAAACCCAAGCTTAAAGGTCAAAGTCACACTTGGAGATGAAAGGTTAATGGGACATTTTTCATGTCCGGTGTATTAACTTTGTCATGCAAAACAGGATTTGAATATTACTTGGCACAAATTATCTCCACTATGAGAGGGAGTGTCATGCACAAGAACCTGGTCCCTAGGTCGAAGGTCAAGGTCACACACAGAGCAAAGGTCAGATACAAGAATGACTTTGTCTGGAACACTTCTTCTTCATGCATGGAGGGATTTTGATGTAACTTTGCATAAATGTTCACTATCTTGAGACAGATTGTTATGCACAAGAACCAGGTCCCTAGATCTAAGGTCAAGGTCAGGCTTAGAGGTCAAATGCCAAATTCAAGAATGACTGTTGTTCAGAGCATTTCTTCTTTATGCATGGAGGGATTTTGATGTAATTTTGCACAAATGTTCACCACCATGAGGCAGTCCTGTTCTTTAGAATTATTTCCCTTTGATATTGTGCCTTACTTATTGCAGGCCGTAGGGAAAAATCGAGACCAGTTTTCTGTGGTACAACATGCATGTTACATCCAATGTTTAGGTGTATTTTGACCTATCTCTACCTGGTTAAGAGTTTTGTGTGGACTTATATGGATTTTTTTTTGTTACTATAAATAACGTTACTTTTTCGATAATCAGCCAGAAATGCTGTATGAAAACAACTATAGGGTTTTATATATACAAATTTTAATCCAAGTCTTTTGTTTATAACATACTGTATATATTGGTTATACATCATTGACAGATATCAGTTCATTATGCTATACTGCAGTAGAGGAAATTAGGTGCCTTCCAGTAGGGGACTTTGTATTGCAAGGCAATACTTCATTCACTTGTGACTGTTACAGGTACTACATTTTTAGTTTGTATATAATGTACAATCTGTTTTAAATGTTTCAGGGTGATGAGGATGATGATAGTTCAAGAGCGAAATAGTGGTTGATATTATGATATAGAGAATGGAGCAAAAGCAGATTGTATACTGGTCAGAATGAAGATGACTCGAGATGGTGCGTAGTCTCAAATTTTGAGAATGTATTTATCAGTCTACAACATAAAGCTAAAAATGTGAGAACAGTGTCAAATGCACCCTAGGTTGAAAGCCCGAGATTTGTCTCCTGCAGCTTTTAAGAAAGATTGGGGCATAGAATGTGCATACTAATTTTACACTCTGTCCAGTTGATAACTATCATTCATCAATCAAATAAATGAGAAAACCATGGTCACCAGAGGGGATGGTCACACTGCCCTATTGGTAGGTAGAGGAAACTGAAATATTTTTTATCAGAAACCACCTGCCAGATTTTTAAATGATTTTACACAATGGTAACTTTTGTGCCACTGTACCAAGAGTGTTCAAAATATTTAGTTTCAAAAATGAAGAGAAGGCTGTTTGAGGATTGGTCACTTTTCTCTACATGTAATAAGTGCAATATTTAATAAAAATCTTTTTGTAAAAAATTGTTGGTCAGATTTTAAAATAATTACACACAAATGATCTTCATGTTAGCTACAACAAAGTGTTCAGGTTAATCTGTCAAAAATATGACTGCCAGGGGGCATGGTAATTTGGATTCAGCAGAAAAACAGCATCAAGTGGTAATGATGAAATATCCCCATCCAAAGGCTGGATAGTTTTAGAGTCTTCCTTCAACTTGTCTGGAGCCATTATCTAGAATGTGGTTTACAGTAATTAGCTTTGCTAGTTTTGTACCTGTTACAAATGGAAATATAGTCACTCTCCCTTTCTGAAGTGTCACCAAACAACTATGGCTATATTTGACGTATTTAAGGCCTCAAAAAGTAGATTTAACTTGTAAAGAGTATATACAAAGACGGAATATCATTTACTACAGGTGTTATGAGACATTTTTGTGATTGGTTGGCTGATATGAAATTCGCTAATATTTCCACCTCGTTAACTTAACCACTTATACAGTATGTTCTTTTGTTTACTTTCAGTTGAAGAAAAGTCCAGCTGCAAACTGTCAAGACATACAGTAAGGATGTGGATCTGTGGTAACTAAAGGTAATGTCTCTGTGCGTTTCACAGAGAGAAATCATTCATTCAAAGTGATACTATAGAAAGAGAAAAATGTTGAATAACTTAAAAAATCAGTTTCTTGGTTAAAATCTTTGTTTAGGTCCACCTTTTCTCAAAAACTGTAAGAGCTAGTTTTGAAACTTTTTTTGTACTAGAAAATCTGAACTATAACTCTTTTCTTGTATCTTGTCCAGCTATTTTTTTAGGTTTTTTGTACTAGAAAATCTGAACTATAACTCTTCTTGTATCTTGTCCAGCTATTTTTTAGGTTTACAGTAGACGTTTTGGAATTCAAAAATTTAAAAGGGTGATTTTTGCCCATAAAGAATGAAGGATTTCTAATGCTACCTGATTAAGTTTGTCTTTGATTGATTCACACTAGCACTTTACTTCATATTAATGAGAAGTGAATGTATGTGAATCTGAACAGTGACAGACTGGAAATCTGGAGGTCCCAAGTCCTCAGAAAAGCAGAGGGGAAAAAGCTTCATTTTCTTTCAAATTCTGTTATTTACATATGTGACTCATAACTGAAAAATAATTGTATTTTGCTATTTCTAGAAAAAAAGTCACGAAAATTAATATTTACATTCGCCCTATTCTTTTCCATTGAAAAATTCGACATTCATTTCGTATTAACAGCAAAAGGAAAGGAGCAAAAGTTATGTCAACGCTGCTTAGTGATAACGGATTGCTGTTTTGACGACGTCCGCATATAGTCGGTCACCGTGGCCCAGTGGTTAAGGCGTCCGCCTCAGGATCGGCAGGTCGAAAGTTCGAGCCCCATGGGGAGCGTTCGTCCGGGGGATGTTTGTCATGGGACTCATTCCGAAAAGGCCGGTTCGTGAGCCGCGAGCTAGTTAAATGAATGGTTACCGACTTCTATCCACCTGGCGCCTGGTAGTGTGGTAGGAGTTGGGAGGTAATTGGTACGCACAATAAAGGTGTCTCATAAGCCAAATTGGCTGGCCCTTTCAAAAGGGGTGACACTATAATAAACAAGACCTTTTATAGTGGGGGAGAACAATACTTAGAAGAAGTCGGTGTTGCTACAGAAGTAAAAAGCTTTTTGTCGAGCCCGCTTGCAGAAGCGAAGACATAGTTGTCCAAATGGCTGTTCGTGTATGTGCGTGCATCCGTCTGTCTGGATTTGTTTCTCCGGACCATAACTTTGACATGCATGGAGCAATCTTGTTTATATTTGGCATGAATGTTAACCTCAGTGAGACGGAGTATCTCTTAGGTCACACTTACAGGTCAAAGGCCAAATTCAAAAATGACTTTGTTCTGAGCATTTCTTCTTCATGCATGGAGGGATTTTTAGCTCGACTGTACGAAGTATAAGGAGAGCTATCCTACTCGCCAGGCGTCGACGTCTTCCCGCGTCCCCACCTTGGTTAAAGGTTTTTTTACACTTTCTCATTTTCAACTTATCTCCTTAATTACTTGATGGATTTGATTCAGACTTGAAATACTTATTCCTCATCATCTCTGTTATTACTGAATGGATCTGATTCAAACTTAAACAATTGTTCAACATCATTACCCTTATCATATGACACAAGGTGCATAACTCTGGGACCAATTTTTCATGAATTATTTCCCCTTTTTACTTAGAATTTTAGGTTAAAGTTTTGATGCACTTACACTCTGTCTCTGTTATTACTGAATGGATTTGATTCAGACTTAAAATAATTGTCCAACATCATCACCCACATCATATGACGCAAGGTGCATAACTCTGGCACCAATTTTTCATTAATTACTCCCCCTTTTTACTTAGAATTTTAGGTTCAAGTTTTGACTCTGTCTCTGTTATTACTGAATGGATTTGATTCAGACTTAAAATAATTGTTCAACATCATCACCCACACCATATGACGCAAGGTACATAACTCTGGCACCAATTTTTCATTAATTATTTCCCCTTTTTACTTAGAATTTTAGGTTCAAGTTTTGACTCTGTCTCTGTTATTACTGAATGGATTTGATTCTGACTTAAAATATTTGTTCAACATCATCACCCACACCATATGACGCAAGATGCATAACTCTGGCACCAATTTTTCATTAATTATTCCCCCTTTTTACTTAGAATTTTAGGTTCAAGTTTTGATGCACTTTCACTCTGTCTCTGTTATTACTGAATGGATTTGATTCAAACTTAAACTAATTGTTCAGCATCATCACCCACACCATATGACACAAGGTACATAACTCTGGCACCAATATTTAATGAATTCTGCCCCTTTTTGCTTAGGATATACTTATATAGTGTTTTGATACATTTTATCATTTCCTCTCTTATTACTTTAAGTTGATATTTTTGACATAGATTCAGGCTATTGTGCAATATATTCTGATGCATCCATCTTTGACAACTATGGACTCGAGGTAATTGCATGTACATCTTTAATATCCTGTATGGAAATGTTCTTAGCTCATCTGAGCCAAAGGCTCAAGTTAAGCTTTTGTGACCACTTAATGTCTGTCATCTGTCTGTCAACAATTTCTGGTCTGCACAATAGTTGTTTCATTTATGATTTGATTTTAACCAAACTTGCACACAACCTGTATCACCATAAGATCTTGTTGGTATGTAGACCAATCTGTTTCTGGAAGATAACTCAAGAGCGCTCAAGTCTAGGATCATGACATTTGATAGGAAGGTTGGTCAGCAGCAGCAGGTGACCCCTATTGATTTTGAGATCAGTATGTTAAACGTAAAGGTCACAGTGACCCTAAACACTTAAACGGTTTCCAGACGAAAACTCAAGAACGCTTAGGACTAGGATCAGGAAAGTTGATAGTGAGGTTAGTAATGACCAGCAAATGGCCCCTATTGATTTTAAGTTTATAAGGTAAAAGGTCACAGTGACCAGGAACAGTTAAATGGTTCCTGGACAGTAACTAAAGAACTTTTGTGCCTAGCATCCTGAAAGTTGATAGTGAGGTTGGTCATGACCAGCAGATGACCCCTATTGATTTTAAGGTCAGTAGGCCAAAGTTGAAGGTCACATTGATCCGTAACAGTTAAACCCTTTCTGGACGATGACTTGAATTTGCTTGGGCCTAGAATCGTGGAACTTACTAGGGTGGTTTATCATGACTAGCAGATGGCCCCCAATTGATTTGAGGTCAATAGGTCAAACGTCAAGGTCACATTGACCAGAATAGTAGAACTTTTGTATACAGTGAACAAATAATTCCTGTTCCTTGTGCATTTACTGAATGCATCAAGGGGGCATTTCGTGTTCTAAAAGCTTGTCAACACCCTAGAGCCCACATTTATGACCATATCTTCATGAAATTTAGTCAGAATGTTTAACTTGATGACTCTTATGCCAATTTTGAAATTGGGTCAGCTAAGCCCAAAAACTATGTCACCCTTTCAGGTCAAAGGAAAAAACTCCTAACACTCTGTAGGCCACATTTAAGACCTTATCTTCATGAAACATAGTCAGAATGTTCATCTTGATGATTCTTAGGCCAAGTTTGAAACTCGGTCATGTGTGGTCAAAAAGTAGGTCACTTACTCAGACCAAAGGAACGCTTGTGAACATTCTATGGGCCAGATGTATGACCCAAACTAAATGCAGGTTTATAGAAATGGTCATCTTGATGATCCTTAGGCCATTTTCGAATCTGGGTCATATAGGGTCAAAAAGTAGCACACAAGTTCAAACCAAATGAAAACTTGTTTATGCTGTAGAGGCCTCATTTATGATCCTGTTTTCATGATGCCTGGTCAGTGTTTTTATTGTTGATCTGTAATCATGTTTGAATTTGGGTCCTGTTTGATCAAAAACTAGGCCGCACAGTCAGATGAAATGAAAAGTCTTTTTAGCACTCAAGAGGCTATAGGCCCAATTAATCAGATAAGCAATCCAGGTTAGTCATGACCCTAATTTGTTCTGCTTGTCAGATTTTTGGTAGATTTTTAGCTCAACTGAGCAATGCTCAGGAGAGTTGTTGTGATTGTTCGATGTCCGTCGTCTGTCTGTCAACATTAAGGCTTGTGTATGTGATAGAGGCTGTATTTTTCAACTTATCTTCATGAAAATTTGTCAGAATGATAACCTTGATAAAATCTAGAACAGGTTCAAAAATGGGTCACTAGGTCAAATCAAAGAAAAACCTTGTGTATGTGATAGAGGCTGTATTTTGCAATTGATGATAATGAATTTTGGTCAAAGTCATTACCTTAATGAATTCTAGGCCAAGTTCGAAATTGGGACATCTGGGGTACAAAAACTAGGTCAGAATGTTGAATCAAAGAAAAACCTTGTGTATGCAATAGGGGCTGCATTTTACACCGCATCTTCATGAAACTTGATCAGAATGTTTGTCTCGATGAAGTCTATGTCGATTTTGAATATGGGTCATCTAGGTTCAAAAACTATATCTCTAGGACAAATCAAAGAAAAAATGTTTTGTATGCTATAGAGGCTGTATTTTTCAATTGAGGTTCATGAAATTTGGTCAGAATGATAGCCTTGATCAAATTTAGGTCAAGTTCGAATGTAGGTCATCTTGGCTCAAAAACTAGATAACTGGGTCAAATTAAAGAAAATACTTGTTTACACTTAAGAGACCACTTTTTTGGTCCAATCTTAATGAAACAAGGATGTAAATTAGCAGGGGCCCAGTAGCCAAACACCCCTAGATTTTTCTAGAAAATGCCAATATACCTATTGTTAAAAACTTTTTTTACAGTCTCGGGCCCCTAAATAAAGATAGCTAGTATATCCCTGTGAAAATTGGTAAGAATATTTGTTATGCCTCTCATTTGACAGGGGTGGTATAGTACATCATCAACAGGTGCGCGCAACACTTCCCGATGCGGCTTTTTATGTCAAAACACCTCGATTCGGTAAGTAAACTTGCGATTATTTCATTGGTAATGAACAGACTTGGAAATGACATATAGTCTAAAGTACCCACATGTGTCTCTAGTTTATCACTGACATTTGCATTTTGCGGGTGTTCTTTTATGGCAAACAGACGTCAGTGATACCTTACTACCCTTACAGAAGAAAAAGGCCTGCTGCGTACTCCTGCTGTGTACATACAGCGTATATGATGCGTACATGATGTGTACTGAAATCAAGGGCTTTAAATAGTACGCAGGATATACACCGCACATACACCGATAGTACGTTTGTAGTACACTTTTGACATGCAAATGAGCTCTGCCGCGTACTACTTGCTGCGTACATGCTGTGGACTACGTAGTACACAGGATGTACGCTGGAGGAATTTAGTATGCGGGAAATAGTACGCAGCATGTACGCGGCACATACACTTTTCACATGCAAATGAGCCTGCGGCGTACATGCTGTGTACTCCTGCGGCGTACATTCTGTGTACTCCTGGCCCGAGTCCTGCGGCGTACATGCTGTGTACTCCTGCGGCGTACATTCTGTGTACTCCTGCCCGAGTCCTGCGGCGTACATGCTGTGTACTCCTGCTGCATACATGCTGTGTACTCTTGTGGCAAAACTGCTGTGATAATGTAAATTCCTTACCCCACCAACTTTCTTATGCAAATGCTGATCATTTGGACAGAAAAAAAACAGAAAAAAGATAAGTGACATGCATCAATAAATATTTACCCTTACCAAAATAATGTAGATTGATGTTATCAAATAAATTAGTATGCTTTTCTTCATCCACTTTTCAATGAAATAAATCAATTTTTGTAGCATGTAATTTGGTTAACATCTGAAGAAAATGGCGTAACTGCATCAAGGGGAAACAACTTTAATGCAACTAAATATAAGTGTTATAAATTTCGAAGTATCTGCGGTGTACATGCAGTGTACTATTTTCTTGTACAAGTCCCTCCTGCGTACATGCAGTGTACTCCTTAAATTTTCAGAGTCTGTGCTGCGTACTTGAAGTGTACTAGTGACCTCCTGCGTACATGCTGTGTACTCGTCGAAATAGTACGTGGCATGTACGCGGCATGCAGTGTATGTAAAATGTACTCCTCTGGCGTACTACTGTGTTCGCGGCATATACACAGCAAATACGCAGCATGTACGCCACAGAGGCTTGCTTCTGTAAGGGTACTGTTTGCAGATCAAATTGCCTTTTCAACGTTTTTCAAATCGATAGAGTTGCATGTTTACGTCACAAAAACTGTGAAGCTGAAGCTATTTTTGGAGTAACCCTGACAGGTTAACTCCACCTCATCCGCAATAAATTATTCATTCACCTTGTCGTGAAACCTTTTTCTTTATCTTGACGTCACACAAAGCGCGCGCTCGTGATACTGTAGGCCTACATGTGAATTTATCTACAAGATCTCGATCTATTTATATGAAGTCGTTAAAACACTATTTCAGTTATTAAAATACTGGCAGTTGATAAGCCTTGTCTTCATTCATGGAGGAACCAGTTATAGACTCATATAAGTCAAAATAATTCGATGTTTAGTTTGTTTTATATTTGTGACAGCCACTCCAAAAGCACCAAAATAATTGAGGATAAATAACAGCACACCGGCATGTAAAGTTATTGGTTTTATTGCTTGCACTTTATGTGTATAATGTTAATTTATCGAATACTTACAACAAAATCAGCATTTAAACCCAAATCTAGCGATGACAATTTCTTTCGAGTGGAGAAAATAACTCGTAACTGTTTCCTAGGATCGCGTCAAATTAGTTAGACTAAGACGCGACTTTTTTCAACTAAAGAGGCATGGTCGGTTCCGAGATTCGAACTCGTGCCCTTCAATCAATGATGAGCGAATCCAACAACTCGAGTCTGGCACGATTTGTAATTATAGTGAAAACTTCTCACGAGATATATTATTTAAAAGAAAAGGTACTGAAATTTAGGTTGAAAAAGGCCTGTAATGTGTAAGAGGAGGGTGTTCTTTCACATCCACGCTACCTAAATGTAGTGTGCATTGTGGCAGGATTAATTTAAATTCTTAATGATGATTAGATCTGGTGCATATCTGTTACAATCTTCCAACAGTATTTATGAGGATTTAAATCATCATTTCTCTGTGATACAGCCTAAGTAAACAAGTTCATTCAGTATTTTTACTCATATCGGAAAGGCGGAGTTACCTGTATAGACGAGATCCAAAAATAGCTTCAGCATCGCTGCTTGTGTGACGTAAAGGTACAAGTCTCTCGATTTAAGAAAAGGCGAAAGGGCAATTTGATCTGCAAACAGTAGTAATTAATTATTGGAATCTATAGTTTCAAAGAAATCAGTAATATAAAATTTCGCCTTCCCGGTTCACTAGGTAAAATGATGCACTTCCCGGCTCACCGCCCGTGTGGCATCGTGTTTGACTTAATTATATGTAGCCTTTCAATTTATTTTGGTGCATGGTACTTTGGTTGCCATACCAGCAAAACTAGTATTTAGCAATGAACGTTTATGTCAGTAAAAACAGTGTTTAATTTACTTTCAAGGGCTATATTATGACAGATTTACTCTTTCTTTTTCAGATCACAACAGAAACACCTGAAATATTCTGTTTATCAGAATTAAATTATGAAGCAGCTAAACACTTGGGGTTCAGCAGTATGATATTCGTAGACAGTTGAACATAAAATGCATATAGAAATTCATGCATTTCTCGGGAATAAAATGACACGTCCAAAAAATCAGAATTGTAGAAAGAACAATACCCACTTGTTGTGGATGTTTGTGAAAAAGTCAGAAATGAAGATCACAAAAGTAGTTGTTGTTTGAGGTTCACTCACTGGCAATATATGCAGACACCGTTTAAAATAACTCACTGTTACCATACAATATTTAGCCATGGACAGCTTTTGTAGATGGAATTTAATGTGATTTTGCGTGACTTCAAACAATTGTGATTTTTTTTATTGAAACATGTTTTGTTTTGTCTGTCTGTGTTGAAGTCACAGAGTCTTGTCAGTGCCTCTCCTTTCTTCTAAATAACATTTGACAGATTTTGGTGAAAGGCAACAGCAGTATTAAACTTTGTATGAAATGTAGTTGACACTAATGCTCATAACGGGTAAAACACAACAATGTAAATATTCTTGTTATCTCTATGTGTCGGTCAATAAACGTTCACAGATTATGCTACATTGCCACTTTATCAATTTTTTTGTGTTTTTAATGAAATTTCTGAGTTATAATTGGTGTAGTTGCGCAAAACCTCAACATTTTCCAGTTTAATGGTTTCAAGAGTTATTATATTCTGATTTTTGTTGATTTTGAAGTTTAGGCAGTGCTTCTCCACTTCATGTCTTTCTGTCGTGTCTGAATATTTCCATTTTTTTGAGAATATGTGACATAGAGATGTACACTACTTCTTGATCGAAGAAAATTAAAGCATACAATGTGGAAAGAATTTGTCAGATATGCGATCTTAATGAAACTTTAAGATGAATTTCATTTTTTTAAATGTTGAGTTATAAAGAATTACGTCAAAAGTTAATGAAACGTTATCATTATACTCGTATTTATAAGTGTGTATAAAATTTAGAATTGCTACAATCAAGTAACAAATCTACTTTCGTTGATTTGTGTAAATATATAACATTAGCTGATAAAAAGGAAGATGTTGCTATGTCTTGAAGGTGTATGTGCATATGTTTATGTCACAACGGCTTCCACTGTGTAAGGGTTTAAATAAAAAATCAGTAAAATTTCCTATTTTAAAGGGAATTCCTATAGTTTTTTATGCGCATCTTTCTGCGCAGCCTACACTTTCTATGGAAAACTGAACTGAAGTCAACATTTGTTGAAACATGTTACAGACAATCTTAAATATGAGGAATTTTGAGTGAAATAACATTTTTGATAAGTTATATCAGTAATCAAATGTTGATACTGGTTTATGTTGTATTGACAAGTATCATGCCTGACAGGTATCTTGCTATTTTTGTGGTTGTGTTTTCACATCGCATTGTAGTACAAAGACAGTGTTGTTCATATAATGTAAGATAATTGACTTAGTACTGATAAGACAATATCATCTTTTAGATTATTTAGTATTCAATTATAGAAAGAATTAAGAATTTTTAAAACTTTTTTTTAACTTTTAGCAGACATACATGTAATCAATTTGGCCAGGTTCCCGCCATTTCCGTCCGAACAAGTGTTGTATTCTAGCGGTCATAACATAAAATATAGCCAGGTGACCCATACATTTTTAGCCATTTTTATGCTCACAGTACAATTATCTATACACAAAAAGAAAAAGAAAAAATTCTATGAAAGAGTTTTTTCAAAATTAAAAAAAAATATTCTTCACTATGGGTATTTTTCATTGAAAAAAGTTCACAAAAGTAAATATAAAACAATATTTTTTTTTCATTTGTACCCATTATTGTAAGGATAGAGTATTACAAATATGACTATGATATCAAATAAGTATATAATAAAATCTGTAAAAAGAAAAAAACTGTATTGTGCTGCCTGGATGTATATTTTGGTTGGTATTTATAAAAAAGCAGAAAATTATGAAAATGTTGAAAAATCGCTGTCAGTTTCAGCAACAGTGGGTGTGTTCAAAACAATTTTTCACAAAAACAAGCCTGGTGACCTATTGTTTTTATTTGTTCATTGTTTTCAGCACAAATTTTCCTATCATATATGTGAATTTAAAAAAATTCTATGAAAGGAAAAAAACTATAGGAATTCTCTTTAAATAATCTATTATACAACAACATTTTCAACAACTAAACAGTTTAAGAAAAGCAAAATAGTTTACATTGCAAGTAAAGTTGTTCAAGCTCACTTCGAGTTTTAACATGTAATTGGGTGCACTAAGATTTGTAAGCAAAATCTGAACATCAGACAAATGTTAAATCCTGAAACGCTTTCTAGTGTAGATTCAATCGATGTCCCATTCTACTACGTGGTAATTATAATTCGGTTGCAGTCACTCTTGTTCTTTCCCTGCGCACATCTAAAACTCCTTAATAAGAACATTTCGTTGGCGCGATACAGTAATTTCTCATTTTTCTCGAGCAGTTGTGATGATCACGTGGCCCTGAAACGTTAAACAAAATAAAATAGTAGCATAATATTAAAAACTAAACTGCATTGGTGCAACTTTATACCTTTAAAAATATATTAAAAGGTTTCTCCTTTAAAAAACAGCACACGATAATAATTTAACTATATAATTTTGCTTTACTTAGCATATTATCAATGCATATTCTTATTTGTCTCATCCAGTATTGCCTTGAACTCAAGTTCGGAATCAAAGCCATCATACTCGACTATTTTCGGTGACACGCCATATATAGTTGTCATGAACAAATAATTAGATTAACAAGATTACTAATGGTTTCCAAAATACTTTCTATTTATATTATCATGTGTCGAAGTGCCTATCTAACTATACCCCTTATTAAGGTTTATCTACTGTAACATTATATTGAAATTAAATCAGTTATTTATATCCACACCTTCAAACAGCAACCGACAAAGTTTGGTACAGAGACCTAGTTGAGCGTTGAAATTCTTGTCTGAGGTAATTCCGTTAGAGGATGTTCTCCACTTCTCAAATATTATGTCGTACAGCTTTTGGAAAATATAATATGTCAATTATGTCTTGCATGCCGTTCACTCAGCAATCCTTTTTAACATATATTGACAATTCCATTGATGCAGACTAGAAGTTTTGTTTCCTTTTTCATCTTTCATGTACCTAAAATAACAAATATAAGGACAAGAT
Organism: Mercenaria mercenaria; assembly: GCF_021730395.1. Classification (NCBI taxonomy): domain Eukaryota; kingdom Metazoa; phylum Mollusca; class Bivalvia; order Venerida; family Veneridae; genus Mercenaria; species Mercenaria mercenaria. The sequence goes on along the minus strand of NW_026462103.1, from coordinate 20,177 downwards.
AGAACATAATTATATCATACATGTGCACGTTTATAGTACATGTATACAACATATGTTCAAGATATGCCTCGTTCTTTCAATATTATTTTCAAATGCTTAAATGAAGTTTATGGACCATCTAGTTAACAATTAGTTATTCGAATTAATAGAACTTCCAGGCAAGCGTGATCACATTTACATGAGCACCAGCCCGATGTTAGTCATGCTGGAAATTGGTGAGCCGGGAAGGACATCAATTCAGTTGGTGAACCAGGAAGGCGAAATTTTAGTTTACTGATTTTTCGGAAATTTTAGATTGATCAAGGTATCACTGACATCTGTTTACCATAAAAGAACACCCGTCAATGCTTGGATTTATCGGAAATGCATGTAAACTCTTATTATGCGACGTAATATGGTGTGGTGAATGGGGAAGTGTTTCCATGAAGTGTATTGTGCACGAATGCTCTCTTACACGGAAGGCTTTCTTGAAAAATACAAACGTAAATGATAAACTAGACGCATGTGCGGGTACTTTAGACTATATGTCATTTCCGAATCTATTAGTTATCAATGAAATAATGGCAAGTTTACTCACCGTGTTGTGCGCACCTGTTGATGACGAACTATACCACCCCTGTTTGAAGAAGGGGAATATTGTTTTGCAGATGTCGGTCATTTGGTCGGTCAGTATCTAGACCAATTGGTTTCCGGATGATAATCAAGAACGCTTGGGCCTAGGATCATGAAAGTTGATAGGGAGGTTGGCCATGACCAGCAGATGACCCTATTGATTTTGAGGTCAGTCAGTCAAAGGTCAAGGTCAAAGTAATTTAGAACAGTTAAAACGGTTTCAGGACGATAACTTGAGAATGCTGGGCAATGGATCACAAAACTTAATAGGGAGGTTGACCATGACCAGCAGATGACCCCTATTGATTTTGAGGTCAGTAGGTCAAAGGTCAAGGTCAGATTTACACAGAATAGTAGAACTTTTGTGTAAATTTACCAAATAATTTCTGTTCCTTGTGCAAGTATTGAATGCATCAATGGGGGGCATTTCATGTTCTACAAGCTCTTGTTTCCATGAAATCACTAGGTCAAACATGTTTACACTGTTATGGTGTGTTTCTTAGGTGAGCTACCTAAGGCCATCCTGTTTAAAATACTATTCTGTGGTTGTCTTGCAAGGATTGTATACATACTATGTTTAATTTGAAACAGTTTGGAACAACGGGTGATATAACAATTTCTGTATATAGATATTTAGTTTATTAACTCGAAATTATAATGCCTTTCAAAAACAGGCATATTTTCTCCATTGCTGTTTGTCCAATCATCATCTCCAGAAACCTTTGTTGGGATTTCATTGAAATATAATAGAATTGATCACTAGCATTGAATCATAGCAGTTTAGTATCAATTTTACCTTTACATTAGGAAGTACATCAAACTTTTAGACTTGAACTTAATAATAATGCTGTTGTAAATTGCTGGAGCTCATACCTATATTTTTGAATTTGTTTGTGTGCAGTCTTGCATGCATTTCAAAGTGTTATGTAAAGGGAAATTAGGATAACATGCTTCAATTTTTATTTCTTCAACAGGACCATTTAGAAAGACACAAACTTGGTCAACTCCTTGGTGATTCTGGATATCCACTCAGAAAATACCTCATTACGCCAGTAACAACTCCGACCACTGAGAAGGAAGTACAATTCAACCAAGCTCAATCAATTGGCCGGATGGTGGTTGAACGAGCATTTGGATTCAGGTTTTTACTTTCTATTTTTACTTAATATTATATCTGAATTTAGCAAAGATAAGTTTACTGTCTAGCAGATGTCAGTCTGTCTGCATCTTTTTCTAGACAAAAATGTCTCTTATAAGTAAATTAAAATCAGTACAGTTTTCATTTATCAACACATGATGGGAACAGAAAAGGTTATAACAAGACCACCTTGGTCACCCTGTCACTAGGTAAAGGTCAATGTCACGATTTAAATGTATGGGCTCCATTCTTTATATCTTAAACATATTCAAAGATTTTCTTTTTACTCAGTTCAAATGTTTTCCTCAATAAGATAATGTACAGTACTCGTTACTGCCAAAGTTACTGGCTAGAGTCCTACAACTGGACACTTTTGGAATATTTTTCACGATAAGTCGGGAAATAGATATATCTAGTGGTTGAAATTTCATGTGAACAAAGCTAGGTTCTCCTAACTAAAGAGCTAATTTGTTTACTTCTAAAATTAGGTCAAGTACTTCTTCGAGGCCCGCACAAAGGGCCACCGAATCACATTATTTTAAGGTCTAACAGTACCATGTTTCTGGACAGCGAGTTGTCACTTTATTGATTTTCAATTTACATTCACCATTGAATTAAACTTTATTTTCAACCAATGGAAAGTAGACATACAGTGTCTGAGTCCAACAATCTCTCTTGAATCTATAAATTTGATCGTATCTCTACCAACCAAATCTTTTAAAATTCCACTTTTCGAAGTGAATATTTTGATACGAAAATGTGTTTTAGGGTGTGTAAAAGTCATGCACTAAATTATCAAAGCTGTATATCCCCGATATAAGTGTTTACTAAACGTCTCATCTGCTTACTTCTAATTTGCATGGGACCTTTAGATTTAAAGGGGGGACCTCACGGAAATACTGCGCATGCACATCGCGCCATTTCCGACTTCCCCCGACATGTAAACATGCTTCGTGTGTGCAGACGAAATGTAATTTAGCATGTCTTGTAAAATACTTAAATTTAATTGTTGTAACTTTGCCCTGTTGTTGAAAATCAAGCATCCATTTGATCGTAAACAGATTATCAAGGTTAAAGACCAAAAAAAGCGTTTACAGGACTGTCCAGTTTGGTGGTCGTCCGGATTTGGTGGTCGCTAGCCAGTAGTGCTTATCTGAACATTTGCATGGAATGCATTTTAAGATACTTGTTTTTAAAGGCCAGTCCCAAAAATCTGTAGAGGAATTTCCATGCAACTTAGGTCATGTTTACCTCTTTATGGTTGTATAGAAAATGCCACTTAATTGCTTCTTTGTAACTATGCAGAAATGCATTGAATTACTTGTTTAACTTGGTAGTAACATTTCCCAATTTCCAATTGTTTTACACCAGATGTAAATCATAAAACTTACAAAATCTACTTTCGGTTAGGAATTCATATTTTATATGCAAATTAGGTATATAAAGTCCACTAATATCTTTGCAAGTATGTAAGATAGTTTTTGTCCTTCAGATGTTTGCACAGAACGGAAGGAGTTCTATACAAAAGTCCTGGAAAGTGTTGCCAAATTGTAACTGCATGTACAAGACTGCATAACTTCTGTTTAGAATGAAACATACCATTACTAGATAACAACCAAGTCATTATTGACAGACAGGAGGAGGTTCTTGCAAATACTGCAGATCTAAATGCTGTTGCTTATCGACAGCACATCATTGAGCGTTTTGGGTAGAAAATGGATTTCCTCATGTGTTTAGGTCAGAGTCACAGACTGTTGTTGCATGGCAGGAATAATGGAGCATTTGATAATTTTAGCTCGACTTAGAATCCACCCAGTGGCATGTTTATTCCTTGCTTGATCCTATCTATATATTTGAAACGTTTTTATGTCTAACATCTGTTAACAACTGAATACAACTTTATAAACTATACATTGATTAAGAAAAAATATATCTGATCCTGTGATTGTCGTTGAAGAAAATCATTGTTTGGAGTTCAGATGTGAAGGGATTATATCAATAGCACAGCCTGAGTGTTATAATAATACGCATCAGAACTACAATGATTTTATTCAAAAGCAAATCAGTAAATGAGATATATTATTTTGATTCTAACATGTTACCAAGGATTTTTAAGTACATCCATCAAATATTTGCGTGATTTTGTTAGTTACTCTTTCAACACGCCGCTTTGCCATAAAGACACTATGAAGTAATAATTGTGAAGTCGTAACAGTGATTTGTTGTAAAATAACCCACAACTTTCAGCCTTCTTTGTTTCATAGGAAAATGAATCAAGTTGTGATGGAATTAATCATATACAGCTTAATGCGTTTCTTTGAGCATTAAACTTTAAGGCCTAGATAAACGTACTATACTGTTTTGGCTAATAGGATTGCATCTGATATTTTTTGTGACAGCATATAATATCATGTAAATTGTAACTGAATATACCTTTAGTGACGTGACAGCTATATAAATTTTTATACGCCCGTTTGAAAAACGGGACGTATTATGGGAACGCCCCTGGCGGGCGGGCGGGCGGGCGGGTGGGTGGGCGGGCGGCGTCCACAGACCTTGTCCGGAGCATATCTTCTACATGCATGAAGGGATTTTGATGAAACTTGGCACAGTTGTTCACCATCATGAGACGGAGTGTCATGCGCAAGAACCAGGTCCCTAGGTCTAAGGTCAAGGTCACACTTGGAGGTCAAAGGTCAAATTCAAGAATGACTTTGTCCGGAGCATATCTTCTTCATGCATAGAGGGATTTTGATGAAAGTTGGCACAATTGTTCATCATCATGAGAAGGAGTGTCATGCGCAAGAACCAGGTCCCTAGGTCTAAGGTCAAGGTCACACTTAGAGGTCAAAGGATACAAGAATGAAAACTTTGTCCGGAGCATTTCTTCTTCATGCATAGAGGGATTTTGATATAACTTGGCACAAATGTTCACCACCATGAGGCGGAGTGTCATGCGCAAGAACCAGGTCTCTTGGTCTAAGGTCAAGGTCACACTTAGAGGTCAAAGGATACAAGAATGAAAACCTTGTCCGGAGCATTTCTTCTTCATGCATAGAGGGATTTTGATATAACTTGGCACAAATGTTCACCACCACAAGACGTAGTGTCGTGCGCAAGAACCAGGTCCCTAGGTCTAAGGTCAAGGTCACACTTAGAGGCCAAAGGTCAGATACAAGAATGACTTTGTCCGAAGCATTTCTTCTTCATGCGTGGAGGGATTTTGATGTAACTTGACACAATTATACACCATCATGAGACGAAGTGTCATGCGCAGTTCCCTTCTTTAGAATTACTTCCCTTTGTTGTTACTATAAATAGCTTATATTGTAACTTTTTCATTACTAGTCGTAGGGAAAAATCGAGACCACTTTTCTGTAGTACAACATGCATGCTACATCCAATTTTGAGGTGTATTTTGACCAGTCTCTACCTGGTAAAGATTTTTGTGTGGACTTACAATTTTTTTTTTTGATTTTTTTTTTTTTTTTTTTTTAAGATTAACTTCCCTTAGTTGTTACTATAAATAACTTATATTGTAACTTTTTTATAATTGACCGTAGGGAAAAACCAAGACCACTTTTCTGTGGTACAACATAGATGTTACTTTCCAATTTTAGGTGTATTTTAAGGTATCTCTACCTGGTAAGGAGTTTTTTTGTGGACTTAGAAAAACAAAACACTTAGTTATTACTAAACAACCACAAAATTAAAATTCCATTTGCAAATACAGGTGCTAGAGTAAAGAAATTTGCTGTGACGGGCGTATATTGTGACATTCTTGCACTCTTGTGTAATCTGTAAAATTTCCCACTTAATTCAATTCCATTTGGAACTTGGTAACATCTAATAATACCATGTAAAATTGCAACTATTTTTACTTAGGAAATTTCATTGATAATCTCTGCTAACATCTGAATACAACTGATAAGTATGTAACGTACCTTTTGCTGCTTTTTCAATTCCTTCTGTACTGTGACAACAACAGTGATAACTATGTAAATTGCAACTATTTTGCCAGCTGAAGTTCTTAATGCCTTTGTAAATAACTGAAAATATCTTAAGTTGCTTTGTGATAACTATGCAACTTGAGTAAAGTAACTTTTGCAACTGTTTTTTTCAATCCCTTCTGTACTGTGACAACAACATTTATTAATTCTACTTAAATTGTATCTTATTTTTACAAGATTTTTTTTATTAGTACCTCTGTTAATCTCTGTTAATAACTGAAAATAACTTATGTGGCTTGATAACTGTGCCACTTTCTCAATCTTGTCTGTACCATGACAACAACAATTACTATGTAAATTGTAATTATTTTTACTAGCTAAAATTCTTAGTGCCTACGACAACTGAAAATAAGTTAAGATCCTTTATAACTATGTAACTTGTAAATGTCAACAAAATTGATTGACATTTTTGTAACCATCTCCTTTTTAGCTCGACTTTTCGAAGAAAAAGTAGAGCTATTGTGCTCTCCATGGAATCGTCGTCGCCGTTGATTAAAGTTTTTGATAAAGTCAAATATCTCTGTTACTATCAAAGCTATTGACTTGAAACTTAAAATAGTTATTTACTATCAAAGTCTACACCAGGAGAAACAATCCCCATAACTCTGATTTGAATTTTGACAGAATTATGCCCCTTTTAATCCTAGAATTTTTGGTTAAAGTTTTTGATTAAGTCAAATATCTCTGTTACTATCGAAGCTTTTTACTTGAAACTTTAAACAGTTATTTAGTATCAAAGTCTTCACCAGGAGAAACAATCCCCATAACTTTGTTTGAATTTTGACAGAATTATGCCCCTTTTTAACTTAGAATTTTTGGTTAAAGTTTTTGATAAAGTCAAATATCTCTGTTACTATCAAAGCTATTGATTTGAAACTTAAAATACTTATTTACCATCAAAATCTACACCAGGAGAAACAATCGCAATAACTCTGTTTTGAATTTTGACAGAATTATGCCCCTTTTTAACTTAGAACTTTTTGTTAAAATTTTTGATAGTCAAATATCTCTGTTACTATTAAAGCTTTTGACTTGAAACTCAAAATAGTTATTTACTATCAAAATCTACACCAGGAGACACAATTTTCATAACTCTGGTTTGTATTTTGACAGAGTTATGTCCCTTTTTAACTTGGAATTTTTTTTACTGGCAAAGCTCTAATTCAGAGTCAAGCATGAGAAAAGTTGAGCGCGCTATCTTGCGGACAGGTCTTGTTTTTGGTTCCATTGAGACCCTGCCAATATCAGATAAAACTGTATTTATAAATTGTAACTATTTTTCACTCTCTGAATTTCATTGTACCTCTGATACCATCTATTTACAACTGAATATAGTTCTTTTTGTTTGCTCACCAATATTTCATATGTGGTATTAACTAAACAATATTTGATGCCAAAACTAAACATACTGAATTGTATTGTTTATATGTTGAAATGGACAAAATATTAGGATAAAAAACATATGCACAATGTTTTGTTTTTATTAAAATTCAAGTGTATTCAATCATTTGAACTATGGCAGTTTTTCCATCAATAATAATAGTAAACTTAGCTCCACTACTCGAAGAATAAGTAGAGCTATCCTACTCTCCACGATGTCAGCATCAGCGTTGCAACTTGGTTAAATTTTTGTGTCAGTCCTTTTTCTTAGCAGATACCATGATAAAGGTTCATCATATAGCAGTATTTATTTGTAATATACTGGTATGTTTCATTGTAATTCAAAAATGTTATGAATCCAGACACTTATAAAATTGACTACAAATGTATTTACCTTCATCATGCTGGACATAATTGATTCTGACTTTGCAACCAGTGCAGATCAAGATCAAACTGCACATCCGTGTATTCTGAACATAATCTGCACTGTTGAGTCAGTTTATTTAGGTAAGCATTCATTTTCATTGTTAATAACTCTTGTCAAAATTGAAAGCTGGACAAGCACATTAAAGAATTTTAGTATGGTAAGGGTTTATATACAAGCTATGCTTACTAGCATCAGCGCAATTTATGACGGGCAGTGGGAGGAACGGCGTCACGGAATTTATTTCAAGTTAGGTTTCGAGCTTAATTTTCAGGGTAATAGAGACGGTACAGACAGTCCAAACTTAAAATCTGCTATTGAACATCATAACATCGTGGATGCAAAAATCATGAAAGAAATCAAAGCAAATCGCGTAAACGGTCCATTTTTGGAAAAGCCCTTTCAAGAACTTAAAGTTTCGCCGATAGGTGTTGTTCCGAAAAAAGAACCAGGGGAATATAGAATGATTCATCATCTATCATATCCCCGCAATACTGGAACCTCGGTGAATGATCAAATTCCCGCTGACTTTACAGAGGTCTCCTATGCAAATGTCGATGACGCCATTACAAAAATTAAAATGATAGGTAGAAATGCCTTTATGGCAAAAACAGACATATGCTCTGCTTTCAGAATTATTCCAATACGTCCGTCCGATTATAGTTTACTGGGTTTCAAATGGGAAAACAAATATTACTATGATAAATGTCTCCCTATGGGAGCTGCCTCAAGTTGTCAAATTTTTGAGACTTTCAGTACAGCATTAAAATGGATAGCGCATAACAAATTTGGCATACGTCATATAGTCAAAATCCTTGATGACTTTTTGTTCCTTGCGCCAACTTTCTTCGAGGCTAAGTCAGCACTTGATTCTTTCTGTCGCATGTGCACAGTACTAGGAGTGCCGCTAAATGAGCAAAAAACTTTCCCTCCTTCACCGGTCATGTCTTTTATGGGTATAACACTAGATTCTATACATATGGAAGCAAGACTACCACAAGACAAGCTAGCTAAAGCTGTTTTGCTATTACGCGAGCTTGGTTCAAAACAAACATGTCAACTCCGTACTCTCCTATCCCTGATAGGCTTCTTGAATTTTGCTTGTTCGGTCATCAGACCAGGAAGGGCTTTCCTAAGACGCCTGATAAACCTGTCGATTGGCGTTAAAAAGCTTCATTACAAGGTAAAACTAAGATCCCCAGCCAAGCACGACATGTCCATGTGGCTAGACTTCCTTGCAAACTTTAATGGGACATCTTTTTTCATCAACGAACAGCGGCTTTCTAGCGATAACATTTGTCTACATACAGATGCATCAGGGTCAAAAGGCTATGGGGCGATTTATAAGAGTAACTGGTTTTACGGGTCTTTCCCACACTCTTGGCAAAAAGCAAACATCGCATTCTTAGAACTATACCCAATTGTTTTGGCAGTATTCACATGGGGTCATTTATGGAGAAATCACACGGTAGTTTTTCACACAGATAATGAAGCTCTGGTGTCTGTTATCAATAAACAGACATCAAAAGTTCATTGTATAATGTACCTTATCAGAAAGCTAGTCCTACACTGTCTTACACAAAATATAGTATTTTTAGCTCGCCATGTCAAAGGAAAAGACAATAGTATAGCAGACGCTCTTTCTCGTTTTCAGATACAGCGATTCAGGGAGCTAGCGCCGTTCTGCAAACCAAATCCAACTATAGTAAGCCCACATCTTCAACCGGAGATATTTTGCAAGGGTTTGAAACTTTATTAAATGCTTCACTAGCTCCATCAACGCTAGAGACATACAGAAGAGCATGGAAATTGTTTCATGACTTTAGCCAAGCTTACTGTAACGGTTCAATATCTTTGCCTATTTCATCATCAGTGATAGCCTTATTTGTGGCATTTCTTCATGAAAAGGCTATGTCTTCCAAATCCATAACCACATACCTGTCTGGTATAAGCTATGTCCACAAACTTTCAAATGCACCTGACCCTACTACTCATTTTCTCATATCAAGTCTGTTAAAAGGTGCTCAACGTCTGTCCTCGTCATATGACTTACGTTTGCCCATCACAGTGAAACTATTAGATAAGTTAGTTTCTGCATTAAAACATGTATGTCAATCTCACTATCAGGAAAAACTTTATTCCGCCATGTTTCTATTTGCATTTAATGCATTTTCTCGGTGCAGTGAGATTACCAGCTGCAAACCTGCAACAAGGTCATTTATTTTGCAAACAACAGATGTTGAATTTAATCATGAAGCTTCAAAACCAGTATCAGTCACTGTTACTTACCGTTTTTTCAAACACAATAATGGGAAACCACATACACTTACTTTTTCGCATGGTTACACACAAGTATCTCCTGTCCATGCACTTAATGACTACCTCTCAATTCGAGGGGAATCTGTTGGCCCTCTTTTCACACTACCTTCAGGCTCGCCAGTTCCACGAAAAATGTTTGACAAACAACTAACTTCTACTCTGAAGTTTTGCGGGCTCGATAGCAAAAGATACAAGTCCCACAGCTTTAGGATAGGTAAGGCGACTGATTGTGCACAGAGGGGGTTCTCAGATGCCAGAATTAGATTGCTAGGAAGATGGAATAGTAACGCTTTTCAAAAGTACATTAGAAATACAGATTTTTAGTTGACTAGACTTATTACGTCAATGATTCGACATTTTCGGCCATGTTGAACGATCATGATCATTTACCACGAAATTTGTACCTCTCTAACACATAGCCAAATTTTACAATAAACATTTCTTTAACAGCCACATGCTTGGGCTTATGGCTGGTGCATACTTACAATAATTTTATTTAATAACACAGGTAGAAAACACACATACACACAAGACACAATTTATCACTGCTGGCTTGAGCCATAGGAGTACCAGGTATTTTAACAACCAGATTTGCCAGTAAGGGTGTATATATTTATGTATATATGTATATTTTAGGATTGTATAGAATCGTCATCTTTGTTTTATACTTCTTTTGGCAATTTACATTTAAAGGACTTAGAGGTACACTTTACTTGCTTGGGCTAGTAAAGTGTGATTTGTCCCTTTGTTTGCAGTTTTTTAGATAATTTCTTACCTACTTGCTTGGGCTGGTAGTCACCTTGTTATTATTATACAACAAAATGTTGGGTCTGAAATTCTTTATTATCAACTAGCACAATGAAGTTACATTTTGTCGTCAGACATTGTTAATCTCTTATCATCTGCTAGTCACAAGTTGTCAACATTACTTCTGTTAGTAACTTTATAGATAATGCTAACATTTCATTAGCATCTTTAATGCAAATACTATGTTTCTTTTAAAATTCATTTTATTTCATATGTACAAGACATTGCAAATGCTTGATATTTTTACAGTCTGACTACAAGCATTGATACTATCGTAATTAAAATGGTAACTATGCAGACTTCCTGAAATAAGTTACATTGTAATATCAACTGAATATCAAGTTTAATAAAGGATTTTTGTCTATTGTCTAGAAGAGAAACGTATCAGCTCTTGCTTGGGCTATAGCTGAATTTATACATACACTTGCAGACCTCTGGGCGATGAGGTCATACATGAACCATTTGATTTTCTTGGTATGTTTTGTATATATATTTGTTTTTTTTGATCATCCACATTGCATATAATTGCATGCATGTGTCTGTATATTCATGACTTTTATTAGATACAATAACTTATCATTTACTTGCTTGGGCTGGTAATTAGATAAGCCACGAAGACAAATGTTTACATGTATATTGCTTACAAGTAACTTTCTTTAAAGGCAATATCTGCTCCATGGCAGACGATTATTTAGTAAGTTTAGTTCAGAAGTATTATTATCCATCTGTTTAATAGGAAAACCAGGTTTACGTGCAATAAGTTATCGGTTTAATGTGCTTTATTTGCTAGTCACTTTGTTACATATAATTACCGTTTTATAACAGACTTATATTGCCTTTAGTATATATTATACATGCATATATATTTTACCTTGTGTACTTAGTCACATTATCTCAGTGATATATGACCATTTCGTGTTGATCCGCTGTAAAACCCTACTCACTAGTCACATTATTATGTCATAGCTGAATGTTAAAGATATTATATACTAGGGTCTTTGATATCGTTTTCTTTTAAGAAATATGTAAAGCGTTTGTTATGCAATGGTATTTAAATACTTATTTAATGTATATTTTACACATATTTGTCTCAATGGGTGCCTCTCTCACTTTCTCCCTTTTTCTGGAATTCCCTAGAAAATGTGGGGGAAGATAGTCTCTTTCAGTTCCTATCTTTTTGGCCATTTCTAAAGAAACCTCCACATTTTATTTACTTTATTTACTTTTATAAATTTATTTTCCTTGGTAAAAAATTTCAGAAACCTGTTTTTTCATACAATAAACATGTTATATGTTTTTCTCTGTAAAAATAAACAAGGTCATTTCATGACCATTAAACCACATTCTATGTTTGTTGATTTCTCCCATAACTGGTCATAAATACAAGCTATGCTTACTAGCATCAGCGCAATTTATGACGGGCAGTGGGAGGAACGGCGTCACGGAATTTATACCTTTCTAGAACCGGTTTGATCCAGTTCTCTTGAGCGTGGGTTACATTAAACACAAAGGAATTTCTGATTTTACCCACCACCTACCCCATCTCCACACTTAATCAAATTCAGTTAGAGAGAGGTATCCCAAGCTTCCATTTTGGCCATTGGCCATTTCTAAAGAAACCTCCACATTTTATTTACTTTATTTACTTTTATAAATTTATTTTCCTTGGTAAAAAATTTCAGAAACCTGTTTTTTCATACAATAAACATGTTATATGTTTTTCTCTGTAAAAATAAACAAGGTCATTTCATGACCATTAAACCACATTCTATGTTTGTTGATTTCTCCCATAACTGGTCATAAATAATTATATGCTTATGTACAAGTAAAATGGTTATAAAACTTCCTTAGCAAATTTGAAAGAAACTGCAGGGAAGCATTGCCCTGCAGCAATTTACATTTCTACCAAGTTTAATTGAAATCCTTCTATTCTTACTTTGAAGGACAGAAAACGGTTTAAACCACAATGATGTTTACAGGAACAAAGGACCATACCTCTTGTCGTACTAATACAGTTTGACCAGCTTTTCCCTATGCTGAGTTTAAATTTCAAATTCTACCATGTTTTATAATTACAAATAAAAACTGCTATATGATGAACCTTTATATAATTACTCCACATCAAATAATTGATATAGTTTTGGGCTGATGAAAAGTTGGCAGTCCAGACAAAGCCACAGCTATATTCCTCTGCCTTCACTGGCAGACAGAAATGTGCTGAAACCATTAAGAAACAACAAAGTAAATAAGTGCTACAAGATTTACTTTACAATATCTCAGTTTTCAACTTTGTACATTGAATTTCATCCTCCTTTATATGCTGTCCTCTTTTTATCTGAAGTAAACAAGAAAAAAAGAACATAGTGTTGAAAATCTATCTTTTTTGTACTTCTTTTACATAAGGCACATTTAAAATGCTTGCAACTTAATGCACATTTAATGCAAATCTAAAGAACATAATTAAATAGTGTGTGAATGTGACTTGAAAGATATAAAACTGTGTGTTTTAAATCAAATTAAAGGAAATAAAATAATTTGAAATTACAGTTGTTGCATAAAAACTATGAATACAAGGTAAAGATCTATTTTGATAGAGAGTTGATAGGCTAGCGATAATGTAATTTTGTCACTGAGCACATGTTTTCCTTTGCTGATATCATATTTTGCTATCAACATGTTGAAATTTGTCAATATCCATTTCTGCTTGATACAAAATTTTCATAGATTAAGACAAAAAAATGTTTTAAATCGGGATTTCCTTCAATATCAATGGGTGAAAATTCTTTTGAAAAATGGTGATAATCGATTTGAAAATTGCATGTTGTAGTCTTTTTCAATTTGAATATCAACTTCTTAGTATCATTTATATCAGATCCAATATTGTAAGGCCTAAAGAATTCTATGTTACTGGTAAAATGCTTATATGACATTCAAAATACAAGAGCCGTTACTAATGGTGACAAATGCCCCCCGCAGCGCCTTGACCTTTGACCTGGTGACCTTGACCTTTGACCCCAAAGTCAGTAGGGGTCGTGTACTTAACAAGTACTATCAGCATGTGAAGTTTGAAGGTCCTGGGTGCAGTGGTTCGCAAGTAAAGTGCCTTCATGCAAATAGTTAACGTTGTGACGAATGGACGGACAGTTAAAAACTAATGTGCCTCCCTTCGGGGGCATAATAAGCGTGGTCACATGACCTGACAGTTACTTTCACTTGGTCACATGTCAAAAAGGTTGAAAATAATGTTTTTGATAGTCAAAATATTTCTTTCTTGGGTGATTGGATTTTATCATTGTAGACAAGAAGGGTATAATAATGCTTATTGTTAACCTTAGAAATATTAATGAATTGTGGCATTTAAAGTACAGTAAACTTACTGTTCTGTAAAAAAGATCCAGGATGCCGGACAAATCATTCTTGCATACCAGACGGGGATTTCCAGTATTTTTACCGGTGCTGGAAAAATCCATCTTATACCCCGGGGTGTAAGATGACTCTCGTGCTTTAAATGACGTATTACGAACTACATATATGTAGAAGATTTATGTAGTTATTTATATTTTATTTCGAAAAACGGAATAAAAATCCAATACCTTGACAGTTCCTCTTTGTTCCTGATATTATATTTCTCGATTCAAAACACGTTATTTTATCAAAAATTCATAATGTTACGCTGGAACTGATAAAACAAAACCGGAACTAAACATTGTTGTATGTCTTTGAAACGTCATGACGTCTTTCCTGTTTACGGACGTTGATTTCCCGCACTTTGTTTAAATACGCTGCTATAAGAAATAGTTCTAAAAAGAAAGCCGTTCGACTGATTTTATTTCTATTATTATATCTTGATATCGGTATGCAAGAAAAAGATTCTGTCACTGGTTATAGGTGCAGATGGGAATATCTGGCTCTCGGGTAACTGTTTAGGCGGTAACTCGGTAGGAACTTCGTTACCGCCTAAACAGTTACCCTCCAGGCCGGAAATTCCCATCTGCACCTATAACCAGTGAAAGAATCTTATGTTCTTTTCTGCCAGTGTCTTGGTTGCCAACTTAAAAAACTCCTCTTGCACAGCAAGGGTTTTCACTTACTGCTCTGCAACCTTCCTCTGACTTCTGCAGAGTGCAGTGTTTTCTTCATAGAAGTTTAACTGAGCCTCTTCTGCTCTAAAACGCCCTCTCACGAAACTAGTTGCGCTATCGAGAATGTGGACAGAATTTTTTTGATGGAATTTCAATTCCCATACAGAGTAACACCCTTTTATATGTTTTTTGTCACAATTTCATCATTTGGTCTTTTTCTTTCAAAAACTTGGCTTATACCATCTTTATACGACCATATTTTAGGTTTTCAAACTTTATACTCAACTTGAAGAAGCCTATATCTGTCACAAAGTTCTTTCTATTGACAATAAAAAGCCACAAATACACTGCAATTTGGTACTGTTTTCTCTGAAGCAACCCAGGAATGTAACTGCCACCTTTTAGCTTATATACTTACACCTTTTTACACTTACATGGTAAGGCACACTTGACTCCACATTACAGCATTATACACTTACATGGTCAGTCACTCTTAACTTCCAGGGAATGTAACTGTTACCTTACAGCATTATATACTTGTTACACTTACATGGTCAGGCACTCTTGACTTCCAGGGAATGTAACTGTTACCTTACAGCATTATATACTTGTTACACTTACATGGTCAGGCACCTTTGACTTCCAGGAAATGTAACTGTTACCTTACAGCATTATATACTTGTTACACTTACATGGTCAGGCACCTTTGACTTCCAGGGAATGTAACTGTTACCTTACAGCATTATATACTTGTTACACTTACATAGTCAGGCACTCTTGATTTCCAGGGAATGTAACTGCCACATTACAGCATTATACACTTGTTACACTTACATGGTCAGTCACTCTTAACTTCCAGGGAATGTAACTGCCACATTACAGCATTATACACTTGTACACTTACATGGTCAGGCACTCTTGACTTCCAGGGAATGTAACTGCCACATTACAGCATTATACACTTGTTACACTTACATAGTCAGTCACTCTTGACTTCCAGGGAATGTAACTGCCACATTACAGCATTATACACTTGTTACACTTACATGGTCAGGCACTCTTGATTTCCAGGGAATGTAACTGCCACATTACAGCATTATACACTTGTTACACTTACATGGTCAGGCACTCTTGATTTCCAGGGAATGTAACTGCCACATTACAGCATTTAACACTTGTACACTTACATGGTCAGGCACTCTTGACTTCCAGGGAATGTAACTGCCACATTACAGCATTATACACTTGTTACACTTACATGGTCAGGCACTCTTGATTTCCAGGGAATGTAACTGCCACATTACAGCATTATACACTTGTTACACTTACATGGTCAGGCACTCTTGATTTCCAGGGAATGTAACTGCCACATTACAGCATTTAACACTTGTACACTTACATGGTCAGGCACTCTTGACTTCCAGGGAATGTAACTGCCACATTACAGCATTAAAAACTTATAACACTTACTTAGTCAGGTACTCTTGACTTCCAAAGAATATAGTTACACTTACAGGGTCAGGCACTTTTGACTGCAAAGTAAAGACAACTTTCCCTCTGCTTTTAACATACCGATTACAAGTGGGTGTATTTGTTTTCATTAAAAAAAAACTAAACAATAGCAATAAAATGATATAGAAATTACATGACCACTTGTAAACAGATGTTATGAAGGGCTTGGGACCTTCTACCCTTTCAGCTTATATGTGATTAATTTTGTCATTTCTATGGAATTACCAAAACAGGTTTAATTGGCAACAATTTTTGCAACAAAATTTTGATTAATGGAAAGAAACATTACAAACTGATTCAAACGTGTATGAACCTCTAGGGTAGGCAGCATTAAAAGTTGTTTTTGTTTTTGTTAAATCTTGTAATATTTTCCGAAATAAAAGTTCCAAATAAATCTTTTTCAAGTCCAAAATCCAAATATATTTCATCCTGTCTATTTCTTCTTCCCATAATTTCTGTCCGAAAACTGTTTCTTCCATTCCTCGTACGTTCTTTCTTCAGTATTCTTACAAAATAAATTTCCGAAATAATTTATATGAGTCTCTTTTTCAATTATGTGTCCACATGTTCTGCAAGTTTTGTCTTTGTGTATGATCTCCTATGATGTCCCATTGACTCGGCTTCTGCTTTTCTTTTCCTGTATTGCGTTGTATATGGGACATCACAGGCCGGTGTCAAAACTGTTGTTGCAGTTGATGTTGCAGTTGTTGTTACAGCTGTTGCAACATACAACGTAGGTGATGTTGATGGTAGAAGAGGAGCTAGTTGTCTACTTCTGTTTTGTTGCAGTGCTGTACCAGTGGTGTCTGCCGGCAAGTGAAACTGAAAAGGCTCACCACTGCCATGGGATAAATTAGCTGGGTAAGTCTTTGGCTCTGGCAGTGGATCTGGGGCTGAGAGATTCCCTTCTGGCAGACGGATTCCCTGGTACAGCACTTGGCGACTGACTTCCCTTTCTGTGTCATTGTGCATGAAATATCGGAAAATACAATAAAGAGAAATATTTAATGTTAACAAACCTTTGATCAAGATATTTATTCAATGAATTATGTGGTTATGTATATAATGATTTTTCTCTACCTAAATATCTGAAGCCACAGAATTAACAATAATATATAAATACATAATCTATTCTAATGAAAGTGCTTATTCATAAGGGCTCCTTTCTACATATTCCAGTGCATCATAACTAAGCCGCCCCATTAATTATTGTCAGAAATCATGCTCAAATGTTTTTAATTGCTTAAACATACCAGGCCTTCAATGTCTTCTGGCTGATCTATGGCAGCTGGATACTTGTTCCCTGCATAACTGGTGCACTGTTGAAAACAGTGGTTCTGATTTTTGAGTACGACTCTAGAATCAGAGACCACCGTGACCAGACCTGTCCCTGCGTCGTGACCCAGGAAAAGCAACAGACAACCTGTGAACAAGTGCTTCGACATAACGGTTGCAGTCTGGTCTTGCTGCAGGAACAGAGTCCGGGCCCCTCAAACTTCTGCAAATACAGTTATTCAGACAATATTAGCAATTTCATAAAATATTCAACCCATTAGTACAAAATAAGGTTCTATAAAAAAAGTTAAAGTAAAACATAGGCAGCAATAGAAATAAGATATAAAGATCAGTTTTAAACCAGATTCAAGATACCATATGTTATGTCAAAGTTAACACAAGGAACACTTAGTATAACAAGAGAGCCATGATGGTCTTATATCGCTCACCTGTTATCATTGCACTTAAGGACAAGTCTTCAAGGTCAAAAGATCATAATAAAAATCAATCAAAAGAATTACGAGAAAATATAGTTGAAATTTTCTTAAAGTAACTTTAAAAACAAGATTTGAAAACTTTTTGTAGAGGTCCACTAGGCAATGCTACATGTCAAATATCTAAACTCTAGGCCTTCTGGTTTATTTTTTAGAAAATTTTGAAGATTTTTCTATGTACTGTATCAATTTGACCCCAGGGGTCATGATTTGAATAAATTTTGTAAAAGTCTACTAGGTAATGCTACATGTCAAATATCTAAGATCTAGGCCTTCTGGTTTATATTTAGATTTTTTTTAAAGATTTTCCTATGTAAAATCAAGTGACCCCTAGGACGGAGTCAATTTTGACCCCGGGGGACATGATTTGAACAAATTTTGTAGAGGTTTATTAGGCAATGCTACAAGTGAAATATCTAGGCTCTAGGCCTTCTGGTTTATTTTTTTAAAATTTCTGAAGATTTTCCTATGTAAAATCAAGTGACCCCTGGGGCGGGGTCAATTTTGACCCCGAGGTCATGATTTGAACAATTTTAGTAGAGGTCCAATAGGCAATGCTACATGTCAAATATCTAAGCTCTAGGCCTTCTGGTTTTTGAGAAGACGATTTTTTAAGATTTTCTTATGTAAAATCAAGTGACCCCTGGGGCGGGGTCAATTTTGACCCCGGAGTCATAATTTGAACAAACTTGGTAGAGGTCCAATAGACAATGCTTCACACCAAATATCTAGTGCTTCTGATTTTTAAGAAGAAGATTTTTTAAGTTTTTCCTTTTGGTTGATGGCAACCAAAGTTCTGCATGGAATTCAATTCTTTGAACAATTTTGAAAGGGGGCCACCCAAGGATCATTCCTGTGAAGTTTGGTGTAATTCTGCCCAGTGATTTTCAAGAAGATTTTTTTTACAAATTGTTGACGCACCCCTTACAGAAGAAAAAGGCCTGCTGCGTACTCTTGCTGTGTACATACAGCGTATATGATGCGTACATGATGTGTACTGAAATCAAGGGCTTTAAATAGTACGCAGGATATACACCGCACATACACCGATAGTACGTTTGTAGTACACTTTTGACATGCAAATGAGCTCTGCCGCGTACTACTTGCTGCGTACATGCTGTGGACTACATAGTACACATGATGTACGCTGGAGGAATTTAGTATGCGGGAAATAGTACGTAGCATGTACGCGGCACATACACTTTTCACATGCAAATGAGCCTGCGGCGTACATGCTGTGTACTCCTGGCCCGGGTCCTGCGGCGTACATGTTGTGTACTCCTGCTGCATACATGCTGTGTACTCTTGTGGCGAAACTGCTGTGATAATGTAAATTCCTTACCCCACCAACTTTTGTATGCAAATGCTGATCATTTGGACAGAAAAAAACAGAAAAAAGATAAGTGACATGCATCAATAAGTATTTGCCCTTACCAAAATAATGTAGATTGATGTTACCAAATAAATTAGTATGCTTTTCTTCATCCACTTTTCAATGAAATAAATCAATTTTTGTAGCATGTAATTTGGTAAACATTTGAAGAAAATGGCATAACTGCATCAAAGGGAAACAACTTTAATGCAACTAAATATAAGTGTTATGATTTATTATAGACGATGTGTGCGTAGTATATATTTATTTTGATTAAAATCCATCTGAGAACAATCCAGGACTGGAATTATATAAGCATTAATACACTTTTACGTCCGTAAAAAGTAGCGCACCAACAAATTTTGGATTGATTTTTTCCAATGGGGCGAGCGCAACTATTCTATGCTATTAAGATAAAAGTTACTCGGAAATCAAGTTCTTGCTTCCAAAAAAAAAAAAAATGTACAAATCCTTCCTGCATGAAGTGTACTTCAGACTTTTACCTAAAAAAATTCTAAGTATAAACATCAAAAGAAAATGAACAAGTCCCTCCCGCGTATATGAAGTTTACTTCAGACTTTAACTTATAAAAAAAAAACTAAGTATAAATGCCAAAAGAAATTGTACAAGTCTTTCCCGCGTATATGAAGTGTACTGCACAAATTTCAAAGTATCTGCGGTGTACATGCAGTGTACTATTTTCTTGTACAAGTCCCTCCTGCGTACATGCAGTGTACTCCTTAAATTTTCAG
>NW_026462102.1:0-75264 GCF_021730395.1 Mercenaria mercenaria | reverse complement strand
AGTCTGTGCTGCGTACCTGAAGTGTACTAGTGACCTCCTGCGTACATGCTGTGTACTCGTCGAAATAGTACGCGGCATGCGGTGTATGTAAAATGTACTCCTCTGGCGTACTACTGTGTTCGCGGCATATACACAGCAAATACGCAGCATGTACGCCACAGAGGCTTGCTTCTGTAAGGAACGACGGACATCAAGCGGTCACAATAGCTCACCTTGACACTTTGTGACAGGTGAGCTAAAAATGTCTTTCAAAACGTATGGATTTCAGTAGGATTATGTAATATTTTTTACCTTGTTTTGCCAGTGAAGGCTGCTCTATAACAGGAGCTACACGCTGCGACTGTTCCTTGGTTGTGGCAGGAGACGACTTTTCAGGCTCAGACTGCACACAAACTGAAGTACAAGAAAATAAAAAGTGCTAATTCATAAATATTACCGTGTTACGAAATATAGCAATGATTAAACAAAGAAATATATACTTGAATAAACTAACCTATAACAAAGTTAAAATTCTTTACCTTGTTTTGCCGATGAAAGCTGCTCTATAACAGGAGCTACACGCTGCGACTGTTCCTTGGTTGTGGCAGGAGACGACTCGGGCTCAGACTGCGCACGGACTGAAATACAAGAAAAAGAAAGTACTAATTTATAAATATTACTGTGTTATGAAATATTACAAGGATTTAAAAAGCCAAGAAAAACATCAAAAACCGGCAATTGAAAACTATATACTTGGAAAAAAAAAACAACACGCACTATAATAAAGTAAATATTCTTTACCATATTTAGCCTTTGAAGGCTGCTCTGCAACAGGGGCCTTTTGCTGTAACCGTTCCTTCCTGGTAACAGGTCCTACAGGAGTATCTAGATTGCACATGGTCTGAAATATAAGAACATATAAAACATGTTTATCACTACATAAGAAAGTCTTAAGAATAACACAGATAATCTCATCTTGTATAAAATAAAGATCCTGCGTCATGTCAGATGAATTTGTTAAATGAAAGATACAAATATATCTACTACTACCCTGCTGAAAAGCAAGATTAAAATTTTAACTATATTGGCTGCAAGTGGTTCCGTCTTTGACATTTTATAAGGGTGAATGAGTGTAATATACTAACCATCAGATGATTTTTCTGCATCAACTAGGAGACTGGACACAGTCAAATCTTCTGCCTCTGCCTCCTCAAAACCCTCATCCTCATCAGGCACCTCCAGTCCAGCTTCCTCCATCTGTTGAATGGCGGCACCATACTCCTGAAGAGGGCGGCATGTCTGGTCATAGAAGTACTCGATACCGATCAGTTCACCTAAATAGAATATGAATGTCAAAATAATTTCAAAGCACTAAACAAACAGTTGTATACTCGGATAAAATGCAAAACAGGCAGAAAGATCATATATTGATAGCTGATCATATTTACCAGTGTATTTTCTAGGGGGTGTATAAGCACTTAATTCGTGGGCTGAGCGCGAAACTATTGTAACTGTATATAGATAAAGAACAAGATACAATAGTTTCGCGCTCAGCCCTCGTTATGTGCTTCTGGAATATCTCCTGGTCATCTTGTTTGCAGTGAACCGAAGGAGACCACTGTATGTCTGCTGTTCATTGGCTGAAGTGATCACAGAAGCCCTGTCCTGATTCCATCTTGACAGACCATCAACAAGGTATGCCTGGAACACGGTGTCATTGGCCAGTGTTCCTGCAAACATGTACAAAATGAAATTGACCTTTATTTGCTCAAAAATTAACCATAAATATATTTCTCAAGTTGAATTTAGACAACATAAATATCACATAGCATTTTTTTCCAATGATATTACAAGTAAGAAATGTCTTCTGTTCACTGTTATCTATGAAGAAACAAAAAATTGTGATGTAAATGTATACAGTAACGTTGTTTCAGAGTAAAATAAATTAAAATTCTATCACTAAACTTTTAACAACAAAAAAATGTTCAGTAAGTAAATTAAGAGTGTTATTGGACCTTTAAGTTTTTTGTACAGACAGTTACAAGATATAACCTTCATACTAGCATAAGAAAAGAATTTTGATACAAATAGTTTATATTACTGAATATATAATGAAATATTATGCTAATGTAGCTTTCTGTGCATTTGCATTTTGCTACAATAAGTGCGGAAAATTGATATATCACGAAACCGCATTTATTATATACCTGTATATTATTCAGAAAGGAAGTGGTTAATTTGGTTAATCTACATGATTAATTGGCAATTTTTATCACACAATTTTGTATAACGTCACATTTACCAAACTTGGGAACGTATCAGCATCAAATACAAGATATTAATCTCTCTTGTTGTATTTGCGCCTATGCTTCGTCGGTTGACAATTTACAGGTATATAATGAATGAGAATATGTATCATATACCTGGGATAAACCTGTTGAGGTGGAGGTGGAAACTCTCAAGCGATGTTGATTCTCTACATGACTGGTAGGTAGGAAGGGTATGGCCACCTTTCTTCAGGGATCCAGTCTTAATGTACAGTTGTACACTGTCAGGGTCTTGAAGACAGGCCACATGTTTCTTCTGTCCTTCCCACTCCTCATGCATGCGCCGGCTGTTGATAAGTGGAGTGCCGAGTGTATCTCTGCTCTTTTCTCCGTCAAAAGCATCAATGAGGGCTTCAATCATCATTGTGGTCTCATCCACGCCTCTTGTTTGTCTTCGGCAATGGAGAGCAAGCTCATTTTTGGTGATGGACCCCATGATGAGATCTTCAGATGGATTTTGAACATGCCTGGAAACTAACTCTGATCTCTTGGCTGCTTTGAGTGCTTGTAGATCATCGTTGTCCCAGGCGAAGATGCAATGGCCCAACTTCTTCATGAACAGGCCATACAATGGATAGGAATCTGTATAGCACCCACAAGAAAAGCGGCGCATAAAGTGCCAGACATCAAGGCGTACATGAATGTCCTGCCAGCCTGCAAATAGTAGCTTGATGTTTGATTGACCACAGCAGTCACAGTCCACATACAGCGCTTCTGGAGATGGCTGTCCGGCATCTGCAAACCGCTTCATCAGACCCCTACAAAAGAGAAAACATAAGAGTTCTATTCACAATCCATGCCTTCTTAAATGTGTTAAGCATGCACCTATCATTACTGGTATTTTCTTTCATCTACACTAAAAGATGATGGCTTGCTTAATACAAGAATATAGCCATTGTCTGCTAAAGACAGTTGACTGCTTAATACAAGTTTATGCCGCTGCTTGGTAAAGACAGTTGACTGCTTAATACAAGGAAATGCTTAATATAACAAAACAGACTGCATGTTTGAAAAATGCAGTCCTATTTCTATCTTTTCTCTTCATAACTATTACAATGACACACACTTGTACTATTGGTTTTAGGAAGCAGAAACTGAAAGAATTTATTGCTATTGCTATGTTTATATTATACCTTTGCCATCCTGTGTAACCCAAAGCGACCTTCTCCGGCTGTAAGTACAGAAATCAGTACTTGTCGGTACTCACTGCCTACATTGGTCGCCCACTCTGCTGTCCCAGCAGACGGTCCCGCCAATTTCTTCGTGACTTTTTTGGTAGAGTCCACTTTGAGAATCTGACCAAACACCGAAGTGATGTTGGCCTTCATCTCACTGTGCCTCTGCAGGACATCCTGGACATATACCTGCATAAGCCAGCGGTATTGTGGAATAGGTGCCATGGCTGGTGGTTCTTGAAACCTCTGTGGTACAATGAGTCCTGAAGATGCAGCTGAGGCGACACTCTTGCAGGCTGACAAGTACTGTATAGTTTTTTGATACCATTCTGTGCTGTGTTGTTCTTTCAGTTTCTTTTGTATCTGGGAGGCACTATTTCCCAAGCCACGCTGTCGCATTAGTATGGCAACCTTAGTGTCACAGGCCTTCATGGTTGTCAGAAGACATGGAAAGTGGCTTCGGTGGCCTATGTTTAACTGAGACAGGATACTGTGGCTCCAAGAGACCATCTTCCTCTTGCACTTCTTGCACCAGAGGGTCTCTGGTACAAGATTATAAAAGTTGGAGACATCTAGCACCTGCAACAAAAAAAAAAAAAAAAATTATCATGGTGAACTGCATAAAACATTGTTAACATCTCCATATTCAAATCTTTAATTAATTTTATGAATATCAATGATGATCTGAATTATTTTGAGTATATGAATAGTAGGATATAGAGGGTATAAGTTTTTATTTTTCACTGTCATAAGGTTTTTATTTCATTACCCATAGAGAAAATAATCTATATTTTCACTCTTGCTTGAGTGCAAGTGAAAATATATGAACCTTTTCCTTACTGGTGATAAGTTTGCATGTTATCACACAGGCAAAAAACAAATTCTTTATATGCCAAATAAGGTTTCGTTACTTTTATTTTGACGTTATCTTGTTGACGTTGGGAGCATTTAATTTCTAGTTTTGACAACGTGCCATTGATATTATACTGCAGGAACTGGGAAAAGTTCACTGCTCATTTTGGGTGATCTCTAACTGCACTTTTCTATAATCCACCAGAGAGCAATACATAGTGATTTCTGTATTAGATGAAATTTGCCGAATTATCACCTGATGTTGTGCTGCTAAACAGTGCATCCTACTGACATCACAAACATAATTACGTAGTCTTTCTGCTGCTTATGAAATATCTATGACATAGTATACAAGCATTTTACTTCATATCTAAATGTAAGTGTCATCTCATATTGTTCCTTACAAATCAGATAAAAACTGTGTTTAAATGGACTTTACACCTACTTGTCTAACAACTTGGTAAACACCAGCATGAGACAGCTCAAGATGGCGGCAATCTTGATGGGGACAGGCTACTCTCAATGACCATAGCTTAATTGGCATCCATATGAAAACCCGGTGACCAAAAAAGTTGTGCAGGTTCGGGACTGACTGAGGTATGAGTGGAGCTTGTGGGGGATACAACCACAATCCACTGATCCTGGATAGGTCCATTCTTGCATCACCTTGAGAATCCCAGACAAAGAGAGCACTCGACACCCAGCTGTGGTCGACCTGAGGAAGCGTCCTCCTCCATTTCTTCAGAAGTGGAACTGAAAAGGATAAGTCATCTTTGCATAACACTTTGAAATAAAAAGAAATTGTTGCACATAAATGGATTCTTCCTGTAGTATGTATGTATGTTTCTCTCCACATTACAACAAGAACTGCAGGGGAAAATAATGAAGAGCCGAAATCCATAACCATGTGGGGTCATCCTGATAATTTATCTGCTTTAACTATTTGCCTCTGTGACAAGTGCAGCTGAAGATCAGCCTACTCATCTGTGTAGTATGGTCATGATCTGCACTGGTCATGTGAAGTTTCAGTACGAAAAAATTCAAAATTTGTCAAGGGACGTATGGACCAACAGACAGACAGGACTCCAATATGGCCCCCATTTATTTTGTATCAAGGGGTATAATCGTATGACTGACCTTTGAGAAGCTCCGTTCAAGAAATGTGGCTTTAACATGTAATAAATGTGAAAAAAATGAAATCTTAGTTAACTGTTTAACTACTGGTGTCTTAATGTTTCTGCCTTTGTGACCAATGCAGTACAAGATCAGCCTGCACATCCGTGCAGTCTGTTCATGATCTGCACTGTTCACTATTCAGTCAAAAATTTTTCCATAAGCCCAATACACTATATATATGGATTTGTCCAAATATTAAGTTGGAGCAGTCCATTTTAGAAGTTGAGTAGGCAAAGGTTAAGACAGGCACATTACCTCTACCTTCTAACCATACAGCACTGATCAGCAATCATACTAATCTGAGATATGCAGCCATGTCACTTGAGAGTGCAATGAAGTCCTAAACATGAAACACTACTGACGGACAGAAGAGTCTGATAATGTTATTAAGTGTTAACACTTTACATTAATTACCTTGACTAGTAGTATCTGTGGAAGACTGGTCTCTCTTGTATGGTGCTAATGACAGCAACTGACTGGTTGAAGACATGGATTCTTCATCTGTGGATAAATTAGTTCACTTAAAGAGAATTCCTATAGTTTTTTTCCTTTCATAGAAATTTTTTTAATTCACATATATGATAGGAAAATTTGTGCTGAAAACAATGAACAAATAAAAACAATGGGTCACCAGGCTTGTTTTTGTGAAAAATTGTTTTGAACACACCCACTGTTGCTGAAACTGCTAGCGATTTTTCAACATTTTCATAATTTTCTGCTTTTTTATAAATACCAACCAAAATATACATCAAGACAGCACAATAAGGTTTTTTCTTTTTACAGATTTTATTATAAACTTACTTGATATCATAGTCATATTTGTAATACTCTATCCTTACAATAATGGGTACAAATGAAAAAAAATATTGTTTCATATATACTTTTTTGAACTTTTTTCAGTGAAAAATACCCATAGTGAAGAATATTTTTTTAAATTTTGAAAAAATTCTTTCATAGAATTTTTTCCAGTTTTTCTTGTGTATAGATAATTGTATTGTGAGCATAAAAATGGCTAAAAATGTATGGGTCACCAGGCTAAATTTTATGTTAAGACCGCTAGAATACAACACCTGTTCGGACGGAAAATAGCACAAACCTGGCCAAATTGATTACATGTTTGTCTGCTAGAAGTTAAAAAAAGTTTTAAAGATTCTTAATTCTTTCTATAATTGAATACTAAATAATCTGAAAGGTGATACTGTCTTATCAGTACTAAGTGAATTATCTTACATTATATGAACAACACTGTCTTTGTACCAAAATGCGATGTGAAAACACAACCACAAAAATAGCAAGATACCTGTCAGGCATGATACTTGTCAATACAACATAAACCAGTATCAACATTTGATTACTGATAAAACTTATCAAAAATGTTATTTCATTCAAAATTCCTCATATTTAAGATTGTCTGTAACATGTTTCAACAAATGTTGACTTCAGTTCAGTTTTCCATAGAAAGTGTCGGCTGCGCAGAAAGATGCGCATAAAAAACTATCGGAATTCCCATTAATTGAATAATTTGCAATTTGATTTGTCTATCATGCAAGTCTAATAAAAGTTTAAAGGCATTGTATGCGCTTCAAATTTTTTACCTGTAACAACAAAACAAAATACCAAAAATACTCTATAACAAATTCGTAAATATCCATGGAGCTAATGTGAGATTCATCAGGGCAGAATCCAGCTGTCTGTCAGCAGTGGACACATATGTAAGCCAGACTAGTGTAAGAAGGTGTAAGACACCTGTTTCCTGTCCTGTGTTATCAGCAGTGGACACATAGGTAAGCCACACTAGTGTATGAAGGTGAAAGACACCTGTATCCTTTCCTGTCTGTCATCAGTGGACACATAGTAAGACTTGTTGTTGGGAGGGTATTGCTCAAGGGAGTTCCATTGTATAGAGGTTGCAATATAAATAAATTTACCTCGACTAGCCAAAGAAGACTGTCCCTCTGTAGTAGGCATCTGTTGCATTGACTGTGTATCTGTTCCTACCTCGGTATGCTTAGTAACAGGTGTGTTGGCTAAGATCAAACTTCGAGCTGTCTTCGCTGCTACTCCTGAGACAGACCGGACTGGTTTTTTCTGCACAACAACTGAAATACAGATATCCATTACATACTCAAACTCATAAAGATACAGTATAATGGAAACTTTGTTGCTATTGGCATACTACATTTCAGTTGCAAATGTGCATAATTGTAACATTTATTTTCCTTTTCTGTACTCGACAATTTTCATTAAAAGAAATTACGTACAAACAGTATGTATATAATTATTGGTTTGTTTGGTTTTACGGGCATTTTCATCATTAATTCAGTTTTATCAGGCGGGCAGATCACCTAACCATCATTCCTGGAAAAGTCCAGTACAAGACCCCAAAGTCTGTAAGCAACTGCCTAATATCTCTCCTTAAAAACCTTGTCGGTAGCAGGGCTCAAACTCACGACAATTCATCAGTGATTACCACTAAACTTGCTATATGGTTCTATAACAGACATATGGACATTACTAATTATTTTTCAAAGGGATGCTCACTAGACTGATTGAATAATGAACATATGCTATGCTCAGACTTCATAGATGTGTATGCAGTTTGCGGTTTACAACTGTCACCAAAGCTGTCACTTACTGCAAGTTTTAAAGTTACAAAATCTCGCATATACAGTCAAACCTGACATATAGTCTTTAACACAAGTTTGACTCTAAATTGTTATATACAAATACCTGGGGACTTTTCACTAGATGACTGGACATCACTGGCTGGAGACTCTGTAACACCTGATACTAATGCAGTCTTCTTTACTGACTGGCTTTCCTGTGAGGCTGAAAGAATTGAATCATGTTGCTGACCATATCAACATTAATGAGCTGTTAAATCAAAATGCTTTAAGATGTAAAAAAAAGTTGAATTAATCAATTTCAATAATTAACAAAAAACATACTTCTATTCTATTCTTTACATAAATATCATCATAAAGTCCATCTTTACAGAAGAGTTGGTTTAAACTAAGTTAGTTATTTAAGCTTGATTATAACAAAAGCTTTTGAGCTTATCAAGTCAATCTCAGTCTGCTTCCTGGGATAAACCAGTACTGTTGACTTGAGAACCTGCATCTACTCAGACCTGGGTGAGTGGCCAACACCCTATCATCTACACCACTGCCCCCTTGCATAAGAGTTAATCGGGTAATTATTATAGAAGATATGTGAAACCAACCACACTAAAGTATGACTTTGGTCAAACGGAATTACATGAAAATTTTGGAAAAATAATTTTTACTTCAATAAAGTAAGCACAATGACTGATTTAGGTGTTTTCATATACTGGTTTGTCCAAAGTCTACTTTTACTGCACACAATATATGAGCCGTGCCATGAGAAAACCAACATAGTGGGTTTGCGACCAGCATGGATCCAGACCAGCCTGCGCATCCACGCAGTCTGGTCAGGATCCATGCTGTTCGCTAACAGTTTCTCTAGTTGCAGTAGGCTTTAAAAGCGAACAGCATGGATCCTGACCAGACTGCGCGGATGCGCAGGCTGGTCTGGATCCATGCTGGTCGCAAACCCACTATGTTGGTTTTCTCACGGCACGGCTCATATATGCCCTATATATATCCAAGCACCACAACAATTAAGATCAAAGGTTAGATAAATAGGAAAGTGTAGTTAAATGAGAAGAGATGGTTAAGATTATTGTGAGTGGAAAGCACAAATACTAATACCCCACGGTAATAGCCACAAAATTTTGTATAGTTTGGAGTAAAGGTTAGAAAAGAAGGACATGTATCGAAAGTAGAGATGAAGATTAAAATTGTCTTGTTAGTGGAAAGTGAAAGTACCATTTAAACATAATGCTACAGTATGAAAGCATTTATCTTGTGTTTTCCCCACAGAATTAGATGAGTAAGAAACAAGAAACTTTTAGAGCAAAAGACAAAGCAGTAGCAACAGAAAAAAGCAGTAGGTTACAAGTGGAATGGAAAAAATGATAAAGCGCGCTCAGCCCAATCACAAAATTTCTAAAATGGTTTTATGTTTCTTGATTTGTTTCAAAGTAAATTATGAATACATACATGTAGTATGTTCACAGGACAGTTGTTAAGCTGCTGAGATTATTACAAACTACTACAGCCAAAAGCAGTAAACATTGTATTGAAAAGAAATTTAAGTGATGTGCATCTTTTACATTAAAAGTTAAGTTACAATGAAGTAACAAGAATCATGAAAGTATTTTAGATGTCCAAATGCAGTTTAGGCAGTAAATGTGTCAATTTTTATTAATAAGCTCACAGGCACATTTCATACTAAAAATATACCTTGAGTAGCTGGTGCCGGCTGCCCAAGAGACATCAATCCTGCACCTGTTCTAGAGAAGCTGATTGAAGACGTAGACTGCTCACCTGTGTACAAATCAAATGCATGTCTTCAGACCAAAATATACATGTATCATAGTCACTATTAGTATGTATAAAATTTGAGGCCTATAATTTTAAACTATCCAAAACAGTTCCAAGATATTTAGAGAGAATACAAAATTTCTGACCAAACATAGTGTAAACTTGACATTAAAACTAGCAACCTGGAAAATCTCGGTTGCAACAAAATAAAACCAATATATACAGAAAAATCTGTATTTACCTTGACTGGTAATGGATGGCTGATGTGTTCTAACAGGAGATTGTTTGCTAGTTTCTTCACCTGCAGATGACGTTGACTGCAGAAATAAACTCCTTATTGTCTTCATAGGTACCCCAGAAACAGATCTCACCTGCTTCTTCTTCTGCACTGTGCCTGCAAGGCAATACACATATAATATGAATCATTCTTCATAAACCTTTAAAATGGTTTTATCTCTGTTAAATATCACTGGCAAGAGTAACATTATCATAAATGCCTACTTTTTCCTTCCTGACTCCCGAGATACATGTTCGAAATGTAACATACACATAATTAATATGTGACTGTAACTAGCAATGTTTCATGTGAGAATTTTAATATTGAAAAAATGTAATTTACACCGGTGGTGGAGTAAACACATCTGACTCTTTACCGGAAGAATTATTAATGCCCTGCTTTTGATGCGAGCACTGGTCAGAAATCCAAAAATTCAGACATCTGCAAGAACCTGAGTCTATGTAAAATAATTGATTTTAAAGTGAATTTAAGTTAAAATATTTAAACGGTTAATTAAAAAATATACCAGGGGACTTTTCACTATACGAATGGTCATCACTGGCAGGGGACTTCAAAACACTAGCTGGGGTACTCTCTGTTGATTGCTGGGAGGCTGAAAACAATACTCATGCTGCTGAACATGACCACATGAATTAGAATAGTCACAACTGATAATACTTATTAATAACTTTTAAGACAAAGAAGACTAAAATAACGAGTTTTAAGTTACAAAATACTTGAGCTGCTTGTTGCCCAACAAAAATATTACTTGTAAACCCAAATGAGAGTATTTAAAGACAATTAAGTAATAACAAAGATTAGTTGTTTACTCAGATATTTTTTCACAAAACACCACTGTATTATCCATATTCTACACTAAACAGTATGACTTTGGTCAAATGAAATTAAATAAAAAGTTTGAAGTTATTTTACTTCACTTTGACTTTACTAAAGGTGCATAACTGGAGAATTTACTTTCTGCAAAGCAAGGCTCGTATTAAACAATATTGTGTTGTTTTCATATAAAATTTGTCCAAAGTCATACAATATATCTAAAAACCACAACAGAAACTATCTAATTTAATAGTAATAAAGGTTAGATAATATAAAGCAAACTAAAACTAGAAATGAAGGTGAAAATTATCATGTGAGTTATATTTAAAGCCAAACTACTAATATACCCAGAACCGATATAGGTGAGAATTAATATTTATAGATAAAGCATTATTTAACCATTCAAAAGGATATGGTTAAAGTCTCTTATTGATTTTTAATTTAAGTTTATTTATTTATGTCTCATCCATGCATATTTACATATTACAAAACATATAATAAATACATCAATAAAAAGCATGGCCAATCTACTACAGATTTATAGGAAACTATCATTACATAACTTAAAATTACTTATTAAAAAAAGCTGATCCATGTTATTGTCAATGTATATTACTAATGTTTATATTTATATCTACAAAAGTCTAATTATATATTCCATCCACAATTACAGTTGATCACATAAGCAATAAATAAATATGGACATTGCTTATTAACAGAGCATATTGCACTAAAATCTATTGTTGTTTTCAATGAATGTATGATAGTTAATGCAATGGTTCCAGACAAAGAATCCATCTCAGAAGAGGAATAGTTGGAAGTAATGCAGTGGTCACAGAAGAAGAAAGCAAGTAGGAAAATAATCATAAAGCTGCCAAACCATTAGAATTCTCAAATATTAAAATCAAAGAGAAGAAAATGAATTGCTGTTAAATCGTCTGCTTATAAGCAGTGAAAGAATATATATAGTATGTACTGTGGATAAGCTGCTTTAATAACACTACTATGTATACTGTAAACTAATAAAAACCACATTGCAACCCAAAAAGTGAACACTTTTACAGTGGAAAATTATGAATTTTGTTGGTTATAAAAGTATAGTCCAGGCAATGAGGAATATGACTTCCAGTCTTGAGTCTCAAAACAGAAAGTAAAAAATTCTTCAACTGTGTTCAAGAAATTCCACTCAATGTCACTCTAGTCTAAAATAACAAGTCCTGTGAAAATATTTTCACTCCAATAGACTCGAAGTAAGAATAACTGATTTTCATTGTCAGTAACTCGGATTTACTTTTTTTCCACTGGCTCTTGACTTAGAATATTTTCCATATTCCTCCTGGCCTGTGTACAGTACTAATGACAAGGATTATCAAATCTTTCGGTGAAGTTATAAGCCACTAGCACATCAGTTGACACCACCACTACAAATTTTAGTACCATACTTACCTAGGCCAAACTTAAAATACCCTTTCCCTTACAGAAGAAAAAGGCCTGCTGCGTACTCCTGCTGTGTACATACAGCGTATATGATGCGTACATGATGTGTACTGAAATCAAGGGCTTTAAATAGTACGCAGGATATACACCGCACATACACCGATAGTACGTTTGTAGTACACTTTTGACATGCAAATGAGCTCTGCCGCGTACTACTTGCTGCGTACATGCTGTGGACTACGTAGTACACAGGATGTACGCTGGAGGAATTTAGTATGCGGGAAATAGTACGCAGCATGTACGCGGCACATACACTTTTCACATGCAAATGAGCCTGCGGCGTACATGCTGTGTACTCCTGCGGCGTACATTCTGTGTACTCCTGGCCCGAGTCCTGCGGCGTACATGCTGTGTACTCCTGCGGCGTACATTCTGTGTACTCCTGCCCCGAGTCCTGCGGCGTACATGCTGTGTACTCCTGCTGCATACATGCTGTGTACTCTTGTGGCAAAACTGCTGTGATAATGTAAATTCCTTACCCCACCAACTTTCTTATGCAAATGCTGATCATTTGGACAGAAAAAAAACAGAAAAAAGATAAGTGACATGCATCAATAAATATTTACCCTTACCAAAATAATGTAGATTGATGTTATCAAATAAATTAGTATGCTTTTCTTCATCCACTTTTCAATGAAATAAATCAATTTTTGTAGCATGTAATTTGGTTAACATCTGAAGAAAATGGCGTAACTGCATCAAGGGGAAACAACTTTAATGCAACTAAATATAAGTGTTATAAATTTCGAAGTATCTGCGGTGTACATGCAGTGTACTATTTTCTTGTACAAGTCCCTCCTGCGTACATGCAGTGTACTCCTTAAATTTTCAGAGTCTGTGCTGCGTACTTGAAGTGTACTAGTGACCTCCTGCGTACATGCTGTGTACTCGTCGAAATAGTACGTGGCATGTACGCGGCATGCAGTGTATGTAAAATGTACTCCTCTGGCGTACTACTGTGTTCGCGGCATATACACAGCAAATACGCAGCATGTACGCCACAGAGGCTTGCTTCTGTAAGGGTTGTTTCCTCTTGCATTAAAAAATTGCTATTAAAGGAGTGGCCCTGTTTAATTTTAAATAAGGATATTAATTTGACTGGTAATGACTTAATAAAAAAACCTGAGTTTTTACTTATTAGTTATATATACATTTTTCTCACTGGGAACCATTCAACAAGAGGGCCATGATGGCCCTATATCGCTCACCTGAGTACCACTGCTTTAACCAAAAACAAAAACAAAAAATTCTAGCAAGGTACAGCTATGTCAAAATACACCTAAAAATTGGAGGTACCATCCATGTTGTACCACAGAAAAGCGGTCTCAGTTTTTCCCTACGGCCAATAATAAAAAAGTTACTAAATAAGCTATTTATAGTAACATAAAAGGGAAGTAATAAAAAAAATAATATTGTAACCAAACAAAAGAAGGATCTGCCAAATAAAAACAAGAACACTGCAATGCAGAGCAATATTCACATAAAACAAAGTCATATGACCTTTGACCCCTAAGTGTGACCTTGACATTGAATTTAGCCATCTGAAACATGCGCTCTGCACATCCTTTCAATGAGTGAACATTTGTGTCAGGTTTCTCTGAAATGCATCAAGGGGTTCAAGAGTTACAGAGCGGAAGGGAAATTGCTAACAAACACACAGACAGACAGATGGACACCGAGGCGATAACATCAAACGTCCCTGCGGGCATATAAAAAAGAATCGAGATCTTATGATGATACAAGTTTTGTGCAAGTTTGGTTAAAATCAAATCATAAATGAAGCTGCTATTGTGCAGACAAGGTCAAAATAGCTAATTTTGTTCCATAACTCTGGAACCCATTATGGGATCTGGCCGGTTCAAGAAAGGAACCAAGATCTTATGGTGACACAAGTTTTGTGAAAGTTTGGTTAAAATCAAATCATAAATGAAGCTGCTATTGTGCAGACAAGGTCAAAATAGCTAATTTTGACCCCTTCAGGGGCCATAACTCTGGAACCCATAGGGATTCTGGCCACTTCTAGAAAGGAACCAAGATCTTATGGTGATACAAGTAGTGTACAAGTTTGGTAAAAATCAAATCATAAATAAAGCTGCTATTGTGGAGACAAGGTCAAAATAGCTAATTTTGGGCCTTTCAGGGGCCATAACTCTGGAACCCATAATGGAATCTGGCCAGTTCCAGAAAGGAACCAAGATCTTATGGTGACACAAGTTGTGTGCAAGTTTGGTAAAAATCAAATCATAAATAAAGCTGCGATTGTGCAGACAAGCTCAAAATAGCTAATTTTGGGCCTTTCAGGGGCCATAACTCTGGAACCCATAATGGAATCTGGCCAGTTCCAAAAAGGAACTAAGATCTTATGGTGATACAAGTTGTGTGCAAGTTTAGTAAATATCAAATCAAAAATAAAGCTGCTATTGTGCAGACAAGCTCAAAATAGCTCATTTTGGCCTTTTCAGGGGCCATAACTCTGGAACCCATAATGGGATCTGGCCAGTTCAAGAAAGGAACCGAGATCTTATGGTGATACAGGTTGTGTGCAAGTTTGGTTAAGATAAAATTATAAATGAAACCACTATCGTGCAGACAAGAAATTGTTGACGGACGGACAGACTGACGCACGGACGGATGACGCATGAAGGGTGATCACAAAAGCTCACCTTGTCACTATGTGACAAGTGAGCTAAAAATGAACAATGTAGGAGGAAACGAAAATATGTATTATTTAGGCCTCAGCATCTACAGCTTGTGAAACAAAAGAAAAACATTTCATTTAAACATATATTCAACACATTCTAAAAATTGTTGTAAGTATCAACACATCTCCACTTAATCAGTATGTCATTTATACACCGACCGGCAGTTACCTAACCATCGTCCCTGGGAAGAACCAGTACTAGACATCTACCCTCTGTTAGAAACTGCTAACATTCTCACACAGAGTCAGCTTGTTTAATAGCGATGACTCATACCTATGACCCTCAATCAGAAAAAGGCTTACTTTTAGTGAATAAGTCAGTGGTCTTACTCACTCTCCAATTTTCACTGGAAACAAAATTCATTTGATACAAAGGCTCCTTCATTATAATTATCTTGCACAATGTTTGTTTGTTTGTTTTTGGTTTAATGCCGTTTTCAACAGTATTTCAGTCATGTAACAGCGGACAGTTAACACAACCAGTGTTCCTGGATTCTGTACCTGTACAGACCTGTTCTGCAAGTAACTGTCAACTTCCCCATATGAATCAGAGGTGGAGGGCTAATGATTTCAGACACAATGATGTTTATCAAATAGTCATGGAGAACATACACCCCGCCCGTGGATCGAACTCACAACCCCACGATCAGAAGACCAATGCTTTACCTACTGAGCTAAGCAGGCGGCCTGCTCTCGAACGAGGCAGACTCTGATCAGTTAGCAAGTATTCATTAATTCATTCCTCATTAATTATTTTTTCTCATAATTACATGTGCAAAGTACTGAAAGTTTATACCGTCAAATCTATTGCCATATAATTCAAACTGAAAATATCATGTAAAACTGCTTTTGTATCTCAACATTTCTTAAAATATGGAAACATGGCGGCCAGGCCATTTGATATTTACATTCGCACATTACCTTTTTCCGCTGAAAATACTGACGTTTATTTTGTATGAACAGACAAAGCCGCCGTTTTGAAAACATCTTCATATAGTCAGGGAGAACGTTCCAGATGATGTTGCAGTTCTTCTGTCTGCCAGGAAGCTGATTTGAATGCTTAATGCAACAAATGTGTGCTTTTTAATTACAACCTTGTTTACACATGGAAAGGAAATATCTTATAAATTTCATAACTGATTTTTTTTCAGATTTCATGCAAAATGACAGACAGAATAGGAAACAGAAACATGCATCACTAGCGTGATTCATGGATTTGCCAGTCCTGTTCTGTTTTTAATTCTCATGAACTTTGAAAAAAATTCACTTCTTAAATAAAATTATAGTACCTTGAAGGTCAAATTCGATCTTCTCCGCCAT
This sequence comes from Mercenaria mercenaria, assembly GCF_021730395.1. NCBI lineage: Eukaryota > Metazoa > Mollusca > Bivalvia > Venerida > Veneridae > Mercenaria > Mercenaria mercenaria. Next base: position 58,720 of record NW_026462102.1, on the reverse strand, counting down.
CGCAGACAACTCGTTGTCATCTGTGTCAGACATCAGATCAGTGGCAGCTGAAATTAACATCAAGAATAAGAAATAACAATAAGAAATTATTAACCCTTAGCATGCTTAACAAGACTCATTCTGCCTTTGTGACCAGTGTAGATCATGATCAGTCTGCATCCGTGCAGTCTGATCATGAACTGCACTGTTCACCATTTAATCGGTTTCTTTTTGGTTAGCACCCGTTTTTACATTAAATGATAAAGTACAAACTGAAAGATGGATGGATTAAGGAAATGTATCAGGATAAGGATTAACTTTTTCAAAGAATACCTTCAACCAGTTTAGACTGGGGTTTGGCAGGCGCCTGACGACCCTGCTTCTCTAACTTCTTGATGTTGATAGCCTCTAGTCCCTCTGGGAATAAACTCAGGTAATTCTTGAGTGCCATCTTATTTACCCATCGTTCATCAGCGGATGCTGGATCATTCTGAGATGAAACCACTATAAAAGCTGCATATCCCAGAGAATTGGAGACAAGCCACTTGAACGTTTCATTTCTGAAATTTTAAGAAATTTTACATTTCTACAAGAAGTCTGCATAAGTGTGTCCTGATCAGTATACATTTATCATAAGCATATTCTAAGTCGAAAAGGGGCCATAATTCAGTCAAAATGCTTGACAGAGTTACCTCCTCCTTTTTACAGACTGGGGTCATGATGGTAAACAAGTATGCAAAATATCAAAGCAATATCTCAATGAACTTTGAAAATATTTGGGGTGTATGCAGACTTTAACATTTGTGTGACGCTAATGCTCACGCCGACGCCGTGGCGAGTAGGATAGCTCCCCTATTCTTCTAATAGTCGAGCTAAAAATGCATTTTTTGTCTTATGATAGTTTATGAAAGATATTTATTATTACAACCGAAATTGTCCAGCAAATATCTAGATTACTGCCTGTTTTAACTCAGATTATTCGTAATAAATTCTATACCTGAACTGCCCGAACTGTATGGTGAACTGTCCAAGCAAATGGATTTTGTTGTTTAAATCACCATTCATACGTCTGACTGCAGCCTCAGCACGTTTCCTGACAACTGCAGCAGGCAATGCCTTGGTATAATCCCTCCCTCTGTTCTCACTCCTAATGGAAATGGCTTCAGTAGTGTCTGCCAACGAGAGCTTCCCGGAGACAGACCTCCTAAAAGCTGGCTCCATTACACTGAAGTTTAAATAAGAGACATTTTATTCATGTTGTTTTCGCATTTCAACAGCAACACATCAGTTTTGGACAGCACATATTTATAGTGATATTGTCGGCCTAGCAAACAGGGGTACAAGGTTTGAACCCGGTCACTGCCCTCGATATTTCTTAGATACTTTTCAGTGCCTCTCACCAAGTTTTCTGGGTGAGCCATTAAACTGCAGACTGTCATACAGGTGTTGTCTTAAAGGAAAAGGCAGACTTTCAATAATATTTATGACATCACTTTCAATAATATTTATGACATCACTGGCTGTTAATATTGTAGTTGTGTGTAAATAACCAACTACTATCGGATACATACCACAGGTGCTAGACACATAATATATTTTACTTAATAGGCCTATATATGTATGAGACTTTATATATGTCTAGCACATGTGAAACACACCTGTTCATTGTGAGCACATAGAGACCAATATAAACAGGAGTATATGTAATGTATACAGGTTGGAAAATTTCTATCTCAGTGAATAAATCAATCTGTACAACGACTACCCCTCATGCCTCAAAATAAATGGGTACTAGTTTAATTAAACAAAGACCATTTTTACTTCAGACACCTTCGTGACGAAATGTCACACAAAAAGCGATATATCCTCTTAGTAAACAGCGTAATTCAGACGTTGATTTCCATAATTATCACCTTCAGGAATACCAATACTACTTATCCTCAGTCATAATTGCAGAATCAGTTGTGTACATAGTCAGTTCCCAGAGAAAAAAAAAATGTAAATAATCATGACCTACTTACAGACTTGAAATTACTTCTAAAGCGATTATCCATAGAAAAACGTAACACGCACACATAAACTCGGTGTTATTTAATTAGTCATAAACTTACCTACAATATCTTATTTATTTTATAACTTGTATAGGTAAAATAGATCGAAACGCTGATATGTAGAATCTGGACCACAACATAAGAAAGATAATCCAATATGGCGGATCCTAGACTAGCTCCTAGACTATGATATATCTTTTTTTACATTTTTATGATTAAATGTAGTGAACTGAGCCAGTCTATATTCTATGTCCGGATCCTGTTTCTTTACTCTTAAATTTCGGTAGGCAATTTTGGTAGAACGTTGTTTTCTGATTGGTCAATTTTCGGTAGATATCTCGGTAGCACTAACCAATGACATAGCGCCCTTCTACCGAATATTACCGAGTTTAATTGGTGGCTTATTTTTAGCGCAACTCAGTCAATGATCTAATGAAATAAAACGAGAAACAACTAAAGTAAACACTACAAAAGATAATCATATCTTAATGACTTGGTCAGCTTTCAAATGCAACACTAAGCTTATCTCTCTCCAATAGATTTCAACAATAAGGCCCTAAAAGATGTCCTAGCTACAAAGTAGTTAAGTTCATATTCAGTGTATTCTTTATTGATATAGCCTTAAACTCTCGTCATTTTATCTACTTTACATACAAGGTCCATATGCGCAGACCCATAAGAGAACATTATGACATCAGTTATGATGTCAAATTGCCACATGACGTCTATATTACATTACTCAGCAGGAAAATAAAGTCCAGCATAATATTTATTAAGGTATGTCAATGAGCATGTCAGAATGAAAACAATCAAGGCCTTCTGGTGATTTATCCTCTCATTTACCATGGTTTAGAGTTCAGATGCTTCATTAGTTAACTGTGGTAAATTAGACGCTAAACCACTTGAAGTCATTGATAGTTTGTTAAACAGTAAAAGCATGCTCTCTCTCCCTTCATCTACAACTTCTTTTCTGCTTTCAACCTGCAATACAAGAATTTTTCATTTGGATGTGTCTTTTACAACAAAGGACATGAGGAAGCTACAGACGGTTATTATTTATTGCATGAATTTCAAGAAAATGGAATGATATTAGATGGAATCCTCTTTCATAGATCTCAGTTTTTTGGTATGGAATTATATTTCCCACAGTTTTACATTAACAAGCTATGATGTCAAATTTATTATCAAACATGTTAACTCAATTTGCAAAAGACTGAAAAATGTCTCGTATATAGGTGCTATAAACACTGACATGTAAAAGAAGAAATTGTGTCTCTTGAATGAGACACCACATATGTTGAATGAGCCCTTAAAACTTTAAATAACTCACCTTTCACTGGGGCATTGGCCATATGGGAAACTTGTACCAATCCTTTTTAATCCTTAACAGACAAACAACATTTATAAACAAAAGTGTGAACATAGCTGGATTTTGGGGGATTTCATAAGGACTTCATTTCCACCCGACACATTTTCTGCTTGCATGCATCTGAACTAAATAATTTGTACTTTTAACTTTTAGCCATTTTTCAATCAAAGGACTGTCAATGATAAGATTATATAGATACCTGTACATGAATAGTACTTGGGTGGATTACCACTGTCTCCTCCCCCTCCCCCTGCACAACGGTCTCACTGGTACTTGGTTGCACATGTGTTTCCTTGGCACCTATTGATAGTGGGTAATAAATATTTACTCTTGCAGTGAATCATAGAGAAAGATATATAATTCAGTCTATTTCAGTCTCTGAATATATAATATAATCACAGGAGTTTGAAATACAACCAATAAGACCACAGAAGACTGTCATTAAGAAAAAATATATACTCACTTTACACAAAATAAACACTTTACACATCACTTAATAATGACCTGTGTTTTCAATGTATGCAGACATTTTATTCCCTAATGAAGGCTTACTCAATGTCTAAACTTTGGAATTGAAAAATCGAAGAAACCTTTTTGAAGTTGTGTATACTTTTACATCTATATGAAGTCTTTCTTATTGGTAGAATTTCAAACTCATGTGATATAATGCAATTCTCATTGAGTTTTCTGATCCTGTTAAATATGTTGAATGAGTGCAAAGATGAAACAGTTACAGCATGTAAATTAAAAAGAAATGGAAAGGGTATGCACTTTATGACTATAGTTAAACCTGTATTAAGATTAAAAAGTGGCAACATATACAACTTGCTTCTTAAAAAAGTGATATAAAACATAATAACTGTATCACTGATTGATAAAGATGAATGGATGTTTAATCTTGGTGACCACAAACACAAGTTAAACCATCTGTATACTCTGTAAATTACTTTCATACTATAAAATCAAAAGTAAATGCAAATACGTTATGTTAATTTGAAATAACTGATTTTTTTCAGCAAAATATACTGGGATGAGGTTAAGTGCAGTTCAGATTATTTTCTAGTATTTTCAAATTTGCACCCTTAAAGTTGTTTTAACTAAGATTGGTTTTATGTGACAATTGTCAAGACAATATCAAAATACCAAATAAAGTATTTGAGGTGCACCATAAGAAAACCAACATAGTGGATTTGTGACCAGCATGGATACAGACCAGCCTGTGCATCCATGCAGTCTGGTCAGGATCTGTGCTATTCGCTTTCAAAGCCTATTGCAATTTAGAGAAACCGTTAACAAACAGCACGGACCCTGACAAGACTGCATAGATGTACAGGCTCGTCTGGATCCATGCTGGTTGCAAAGCCACTATGTTGTTGTTCTCATGGTGCGGCTCATTTGTTAATTCAGCCTTTACCAGTAAAGGAGCTTTTTTATTTACACATTGCAACATATGATTTGTTATCCATATTCTTTTATTTGAAAAAAATCAAAGCTGTTCAAATGCTACAACCTTCAGCATTCTTATTGAATATGTCCTGCCCATCATTGATTCCTTCTATTACGGCAGATGGTATTATTGATATTATCTGGAAATAAGCAGAAAGAATGCAGTACAATCATACAATTCTTTAAAAAGTGTAAAGACTACAGAAACTTCAAATTTGCTTCTCAATAATTGTAGCTTAGCTCCTTTCAGCTATTGTAATAATGTTGGTGATTTGTTTCTAACTTTTGAGTATTATTCTCCAATTATCATTAGTGTTAAAATAAAAGAAAAAATAAGCATCCTCAAGGATTCCTCAATGAAATATTTATTAAAATTATAAGTTACCAGTCTTTGATACCTTCTCTTCCCAATCTCTCAGTGAATTCACTGCCCCACCTCAACCTGTCTTCCCCATTTACTTCCTCCTGATCTGCTCCTCCTCCTTTGTCTGACTCTACATAAGACATTGTAATGATGTTTGAAATATAAATGTTGACAAAAATATATAAAACATATATTTTATTGTCAGCCTGGTTAGCTGAATCAGTTTCACACAAGAAGTTGAAACTTGTAATTCTAGACGAGGGTTTAAACTGAGGTCCCCTGTATGGTTACTATATATAGTTATGTAAATGATTAAATGAGGAACAAAGTGCTAAAATAACAGACATTTTGTACAAAGACTGACTCCACAGAGATTTTCTGTATTTGATAACTTCACATTCATTTTTAGATCATCAAATGAAATTCAGAGTATACCTTCAAATTCTTCCATTTTTTCATCACCTCCTCCACCAACCTGTCTGACCCTTCAATACTGTTAATTCTGGAAGAAAATTTTAAATGAGTACAAATTGAAGGTCAAATGTGTAAAATAACTTCGTATTAATTTACTTATAAATCTGACCCTGTAAAAAACCAGGGCTTTTTTCCCCTATAAATCTACCTCATGTAAAAGGTAATCCCAATGTAAAAAAGTATGTTTTTTTCCCAAAGTTGAATTTAAAATTCCCAAATGATTATACCTCATTACCTGTTAGGGTTTTTGCTGTTTTAGAATAGTTTTGCTAATTTGTATGTATATTTAGGTAAATTATAATACTGTTTAACAATTACTGAAATGCAATTCACTAATATTTCACACAAAAACACATTTAGGTAGATTTTGGTAATTTGCAAACTGTCCCAATTTTCCCAATTCCACCTGTGTCGGTGGCATTCCCAAATTGATGAAAAAAAGGCCTGAAAACTCTACTGGTTTGTAAAAAACAAAAGTCATGCATGCAGTGTAGTCAGTTAAAAACTCATTTAGAGCTTATGTTGTTTTTGTTAGACCTTATAGATGTCTTGCCGACAATAAAACCTGTCTTGTCTTGTAGTGTATTGTGGCTGGGTGTGAGCCATGGAGGACATGCTCTCTTGTTGGTTAGATATCTTCCCTGACCGGTTTCGTTCAGCAGTTGTGAACTTCTTCAGAGGACTTGATCGTAATGACTAGGCAAGTTTGGTTTGCATTATGTGCAGTGTGACGCTGCATTCTGCTTATATACTCTCTGGGGCCGGTTGGTGCTGGTGAGGCCGGTTTGGCTTTTACATGGCTTTCTGGGATACTCCTGGGGCCGGCTTGGTGCCGGTTGCTATTTTTAGCGATGCTGTGGTGCCGGTAGTGTCTTGTCTTGTATTTATTATACATGACACTTTCAAGTTTGTTTTGATTATAAATTATTACATAATTCTATAATTCATCAGTCATAAAAATTTTGTAGATCTATCTTAACACTGTGTTTGTGTCCACAAAACACAAAATTACAGCATTTGCAAATGAAGAAATCAGTATGCCTCCCCTTACAGAAGAAAAAGGCCTGCTGCGTACTCTTGCTGTGTACATACAGCGTATATGATGCGTACATGATGTGTTCTGAAATCAAGGGCTTTAAATAGTACGCAGGATATACACTGCACATACACCGATAGTACGTTTGTAGTACACTTTTGACATGCAAATGAGCTCTGCCGCGTACTACTTGCTGCGTACATGCTGTGGACTACATAGTACACATGATGTACGCTGGAGGAATTTAGTATGTGGGAAATAGTACGCAGCATGTACGCGGCACATACACTTTCCACATGCAAATGAGCCTGCGGTTTACTACCCCTGCGGCGTACATGCTGTGTACTCCTGCGGCGTACATGCTGTGTACTCCTGGCCAGAGTCATGCGGCGTACATGTTGTGTACTCCTGCTGCATACATGCTGTGTACTCTTGTGGCGAAATGCTGTGATAATGTAAATTCCTTACCCCACCAACTTTTGTATGCAAATGCTGACCATTTGGACAGAAAAAAACAGAAAAAAGATAAGTGACATGCATCAATAAGTATTTGCCCTTACCAAAATAATGTAGATTGATGTTATCAAATAAATTAGTATGCTTTTCTTCATCCACTTTTCAATGAAATAAATCAATTTTTGTAGCATGTAATTTGGTAAACATTTGAAGAAAATGGCGTAACTGCATCAAAGGGAAACAACTTTAATGTAACTAAAGATAAGTGTTATGATTTATTATAGGCGATGTGTGCGTAGTATATATTTATTTTGATTAAAATCCATCTGAGAACAATCTAGGACTGGAAATATATAAGCATTAATACACTTTTACGTCCGTAAAAAGTAGCGCACCAACAAATTTTGGATGGATTTTTTTCCAATGGGGCGAGCGCAACTATTCTATGCTATTAAGATAAAAGTTACTCGGAAATCAAGTTCTTGCTTCCAAAAAAAAAAAAAAAAAAATGTACAAATCCTTCCTGCATGAAGTGTACTTCAGACTTTTACCTAAAAAAATTCAAAGTATAAACACCAAAAGAAAATGAACAAGTCCCTCCCGCGTATATCAGGAAGGTCTAATATCAGTTGTTCCAGCGTATATGAAGTTTACTTCAGACTTTAACTTATAAAAAAAAAACTAAGTACAAATGCCAAAAGAAATTGTACAAGTCTTTCCCGCGTATATGAAGTGTACTGCACAAATTTCAAAGTATCTGCGGTGTACATGCAGTGTACTATTTTCTTGTACAAGTCCCTCCTGCGTACATGCAGTGTACTCCTTAAATTTTCAGAGTCTGTGCTGCGTACCTGAAGTGTACTAGTGACCTCCTGCGTACATGCTGTGTACTCGTCGAAATAGTACGCGGCATGTACGCGGCATGCGGTGTATGTAAAATCAGGAAGGTCTAATACGTATCAGTTGTTCCAGGTAAAATGTACTCCTCTGGCGTACTACTGTGTTCGCGGCATATACACAGCAAATACGCAGCATGTACGCCACAGAGGCTTGCTTCTGTAAGGGTCTTCTCGTAATTCAGACAGTCAAAAGTTAGCACGCCGTCCCAAAACGTCCCATTATTTGGACTATTATAATTGTATCTATACTATACTGGTAGGCCTACTGATGATAAACCCGAACAGAAAATGAGGTTTTTTACCTGTAACTTTTTCATTTCTGCAATTTGTAATCAATGGTTGGTATCAAACAAAAGCTTAACATTTGCTGAAAACTTTACATAATTCAAATTTATATTTAGTTAGCAAACTCACACGAATTGAGGCCCTGAAAGGGGTTAGTAAAATGGGGACTGTAAGCAGGTTGACTGATGATAAATTCGAACACTTTGTCATTTACAAAATTATCTTCGTAGTATTATATTGAAACTTTCCCCAAAAAGCTGCAACAGTCATTCCTGATCAAGTAATGAAAAGTGACCCAATGTCAGGCCTTCATGTGGCGACATAGATCTATACATAGAGCTCTGAATTCGGCTACCCCTATCGGGCCTCAGTCAAACGGCAGCATGTCAGTACATGCGATCAGCTGTTAAGACGGAATAGAAGCTATGACTAGTGGCGACAGTGAGCATGCGCAAAAAACACTCTCTTCCCCAGTAATTTTGGATAAATATTTTTATAGAGCGGGGACGGGTATTTCCGAACAATTAAGCCAAAAAGTTTATTGTTCGGTAATACACTCTCTTAATCACACGTGAATTGATGCATGTTTAAGCTTAGTTTCAATACGGTTATGATAGTGTATTTACGAACTATTCTTACTATAGATAAGGTGACACCCATCATTTAAAATAAATCCCTAAGTGAGGCCATACCGAACACTAACTTCGTCTATTTCCGAACATTGAACGCTTTTTAAAAAATGAACAGAAATCAGAGCTGAAATTGAATATTAGCTTCTTAATAAATCTTTAACATTATACAAAGAATAACATCTCGTAACATAGTCCTATTTTAACATTATACAAAGAATAACATCTCGTAACATAGTCCTATTTTAACAGTACGTTAGTCAATGATTAATCTTTTTAATGCGAAATGCCAATGTACTGAATACACTGCAAGTCTAACAATACTTGCATTCAAACGGTAATTCATCAACAAACTGATCTTCAACACAAGCAATGTGAAACCTACGCCTACAGTTAGTGCACTGAATAAAGCTTTCGTAAGCCATGTCACAAGCATAACATTGACCAGGTGCTATTTCCTCTGCGTCATCCGAGTCAGACTGCATGATAGATTTCATCATTTTCTCCCTGAACAAACGTTTTTTTTCCTTGTCAGCATTTTTCTTCTGTTGCTTTACAAGCTGTTTTCTTTCTTTTTTTTCTCCTCTGTCTCCTTCCGTTTCTTTTCACGGTCCTCTTTCTTCCTTAGTTTTTCTTGTAATTTTTTCTCTTTCTTTTCTTTCTTCTCAATAAGAAGCTTTCTGTAGACTGATCCTGTTATAGCTTTAGGCATCGACGCGCTCTTAGCTTTACCTTTATTAGACAATACTGCCGGATAAACGAGAAATTGCTGAATGGTGAACTAGGAGCAGAAGCTGGTGCCAGTACAGTGGTCGTGTTGCTTGCATGTGCCGTCGTGGCACCAGAGGAGGCAGTTTCTGGTGGTGTCACGGGTAACGAGACAGTGGATGAAGACGGTAATACAGTGCCAGCAGTTGGTGTTACTGACATGACTGAAGCCATGACAGGTGCTGGACCTGGTGCTGTTGTATGTGAAATGCCACTGGTTGCCGAGGGTGTTACAGGATCAGTGGTAATGTATGGTGTTGTCATACTGCAAATTTCAACAGTTGTTGCTGGTAATACATGAGAAGTGTCAAAAGTTGCTTTTGGTGTCATGGCATTAGCGGTCACGGTTGCTGGTGGCTTTGTTGCTGTAAATGGCAGGCTACCGACGGATGTAGATGATGTAGACATTCCATGTATATCTGAGAAGACTTTGCTTGGTTCAAGTTTGACAGAATTAATGACCCTTTCAGGATTAAGTGGAAAAAGTCCAGCTTCAAGAAAGCCTTTAACCGCAACGTCCACTGTTGCACTGCGCTCCCATGCCATCTTGAAAACACGTGCAAACGTTCTTTTTGTAACGTCTTCTCCTATGTTATCCGACTGCCAGTCACGAACAGCTTGTTTCCATGTCTTTTAGAGAAGAAAACAGCCTTAAATCTAATGGTTGCATTACATGCGAAGCATGCTCTAAGAGGCAGTAGAGCAGTAGGTGCGCCTTTATAACCTATTACTTGAGTGCCAGTGGTACAGAGCGAAAACCCACTTTCATCTGCGTTGTATATACGCGAAGGATCTCTTAATATATCGTGGTCTTTCACTTCTTGGTCAATGTATAGAGTTAAATCCTCAAACCACTTCCTAATCTTGCTGGGCGAAATAATTGCGCGCTCTTTGCCGAGTTGTAAGGTGGTACGTATACTAAGCTGAGGATGCCTTGTGAGGAAACCTTTCAGCCAGTCTTTCCCAGGTCGGTTATCTTTAAAAGGTGTCTTTCGGCCATCCTGGTCAATTATTTTCTTTACCACATTCAAAAGTTCCTTTCTTGTGCGTCCGTACCCGATTCTGGACATGTGCACTGCCCATTCTGCAATGCGGGACTCTTCCTCGGTTGTCAGTACGGTCTTTGGTCCAGTTTTACTCCCTGCATATTTCATGTGTACTCTGTCATGCAATGTTGTTTTCGGAATACCATATTCCTTGGCTGCTCTGCTCATGGTAATTGATTTGCTTCTTACAAGATCAGCTGCCTCATCAAACAGCTTAACGTCACAGCGCTGCCGTTTCGCACCTACTTGGCGACTCATACTGGAAATATAAATAAAAGAGTCCTTGATTCAACACTGTCCTTGAGTCAACACCCATGCTGTTTTATTGTTTTGTTTCTTCTTTTTTCTTATCAAACTTTTGGAGAAAGATGTATAGAGGAAACAAATAATATTTGTGGTGAAAAGTCTGGAATATGTGTCTTGGCTGTTGATTTTGAACTCATTTCTAAGAATTTCTTCATTTTTTTAAGAAATTGCTAATTTATTTCAACCAGTCTTGATTACAAGCCAACATTTTTAAAAACACTTGTGAAAATTACATAAATGTTTTGTGTTTTTTAAAGACAATGTATTTAGTTTTGATTTTATGATATTGAAACATCAGTGCATTACCCTATGTACACAGAGTGAATGGACATATTGAGGGGTGTTGACTCAAGGATACCTTTTTACTGTGTACAAAAAATCACCCCCGTCTAGTAGTTGTCATTTTACTAGACTATCTGCACAGAATTTAATAAAACTTTGCATGGAGGATGACTACATGTTCCAGTTTTTGAAAGTATCAAAAAATAAAATATTTCATGAGCTTGTGTTGGAAAAACAAACATTTATCCTTAGGGTGTTGACTCATGGGCACTGGTGGATATTTCCAAGGTGGTCGACTTTATCATCTGTCCGGGTTTATCATCAGTACCAGTATGGCGTTATTTTCAGCAAATGAATGTCTTTGTCAACAACAGGATCATTCACATTACTTTAGATAAATAGATATAGGTATTTCAATGCGGAAATATGAAATGAAAAAATAAACCTTTCACAAATATCCCTCCAGAAATCCGCCTTTTCCTTCTCACTGGTGTATCCGTGGCTACCATAAATGGTAGACACGTTATCTGTACATTTGTTAACGAGGACATTGACTTCATTCACTTGCCAGTAATTACTTTTTCTGGTGGCTTTTACTTTTGCAGTACATGTAGCGGACATCTTGTTTTCATTAGAAACAGACGATTTTGACATAAGTCACGTGACCCAGATTTTACATTTCAGACTGCATCACTGTTTTTTAGGTCGTACGGCGAAAAACAGTCTTAGCTGTGACCGAAGACGTACGACTGTGTTCTTAAAACGGTTCGGCCGTAGTCGCAGAAAAAATCTTTAATATCTGTCTTACGATGCGACTGCCATGGCTTTACATCCGACCTCGATGATAAAACGAGACCCTGGGCGTAATCCAACTTTAAGATGTAAAAATGTTGAGGCACATATGGAAGATTGTTTTGATTACAGTACCGTAATCCTAGCCTCCGGTTCTAGGATTACGGAAGTTCCGTATTCCTAGACAACCCTATGAGAATAGGCTAGGATTACAGAAGTATTTAAGAGGCATCAAATTTATGTTAGGACATGCATAAATGACTTTGTAAACTTACTCATAAATTCACTTAATTTCACTTATATTTCGTGCTATCGATCGGTTGTTTTGGGTTAGTACAATATTATTGTATAATCTTAATGGCGGTGCGCGGAAATATAGAATTATCTATGTTTCGTATATACCTGCATTTTTTTTTCATCAAGTCAACACAAATGGTCTTTAATAACATACAATATGGTTATAAATCATAAAATTCAAAGTATAGAATTTTTTTTTTAAATCTATAACTTTGACACTCATATTTCTAATATATTTCCGCGCGCCGCCATTAAGATTATACTACCCCAAAACGGCGGATAGAAAACACGAAATAATAAGGCAGGCATGAAAAATTAAGTGAAATAAGTAAGTTTACAACATCATTTATGCGTGTCCTTAGTAACATATACTTTATGCCTCTTAAAATACTTCCGTAATCCTAGCCTATCCTCATAGGTTTGTCTAGGAATACGGAATACAAATGCGTTTCAAAATACAATGCATTGAGTGTAAATATATTGGATGGGATGGAGTTTTGAACTAGACGACATTGAAATGTATTGCATTGACTGACTTGTTTATGAATCGATTGTATATTTCCTAATTTTGGCGGTAACCGCCGCCCATAGAAAAACAAATCGATAATGTAGGTCAGCAGGTGACTTTCTTCAGGAACTAGGAAGTGCTCAGGACATGACATATCGTGTATCTTACAAGACGAACACAAGAATAAATTTGCTTTTTGAAATATTTTTCTTTTCGCGATTAAATCATCATTACTGTCCAGTGCCTAAATCCGGACACTTTTGATGGTTTTATGACGATAACTTTGCATTCCGAAACTGCACTTGCATCAAATTTCAAATGTATAATTTTAGGTTCTTTATGAATCTCTATGCAAAACAAGAAAGTCGTATATTGCTGATTTCATCATAGAAATGTCATCCGAAATGGGCCAGTAAAAGCTGTCAAAATCGACCTTCAGAGTGCTTAAATACTCGGACACTATTTCGGTATGAAATGCAATGAATCTGTGCACCGAAAAATAACAATTAACCCAACTTTGTTTAAAACAAAGCAGTCAGATTCAATCCTGTAAATGTATACAGACATCTCCGTTCCACTGAAGTTGTATTACATGTTAATCACGTGATCATGAGTGGACTAGTTTCTAATTTAATGTGTAACTGCAAAATAATACGCAATAAATTCTATCTTAGCGAAAATTATAATGTTTACAACTTTTCTCATCCACATGCAGATTCTGTTGCTGTCTTTATACTTTTTGATGCAACTATGCACTATAATGACGCCGCGCAGATTTTATCTTATGAATTGCTTCCCTTGTCTGCAACATGCTGGCATTTCCTTCTCTATTGAATTAGTTATTATAAAACAAATCGGTTAAATTTCTTAAATAAATACTGAGGGTTGTACAGAATTGTAAAACATGTTTTTACATAAGGTTTGATCAACTAAGAAAAAGAGTCGTCTGAAACAGGCAGCATTGTTTTCTCAAATAACTGGCGTGCGCTGTATGACGTCATCCCCCAAGACACCCAATTCTTACTTTTAGCGGTGCGGATATTTGAAGGTAATTTTCTCTGGAAATACTTACATTTACACACTGTTGTTGACAACTGGTCATCAAAGCATTCGTTTGCGTCGATCATATTCATTCTAGTAAAAAATCATGATCGTAAAGCGTTTTATAAAGGTGTCCGAATTATTACGCACCGTCCGGATTTAGGCACTGGACTAGTATGATTGCAATCATGTCTGAAAGACTGAAGTTCAAGTACCTAAATTACGCCAATTTTTAATAGTGGCTGCTTGTGACTCTGTGGACGGACCGTCAGGGGAGGTAACTAGAGTCACGGATTGGGACTAGTGATGTTGATGCGGTCTATTTTTAACTGAGTCTAGTATTCTATTTTAATCAAGGATTTTCAAAAAACGGCACTGTGGCAGAGACACTTCCCAAAATACAAGATAACATTTCCCAAAATCACACGTACCAACAAATGGTTTAATTTTGTTTACATTTTAGTTTTATCAGGGGAAGCGATTGTCGGGTGTCGGTTTTTTGTCTTACTGTAGCGCTGCGTGTTGTGCAGTACCAGTCTAATCTGTTATGTTCCGTGTCCTGGATTTTAGATTTTAGTCTGTGCTTCATGGGAGATTTAATTCATCTTTTCCTGTTTACTTCCAGTTGACTATTCTCCCAACAAAATGTCATATGACGGGAAATATTACTGCAAATCAATCAAATGCATGGCGATATCAAAAGAAATCAGAAGTCATGGTTGGACTTTGGGGTAAATAAGTGTAAATTCTAGGGTTACCGGGTAATAATAACACCGAAGACATGGCCTGTGATTAGATTTGTGAAACTTGGAAGTCTGAAAAAAAAGTGCAGTAGTCTAGTCTATAACAGTAAAAATTAAATTTGAGTTTAAAATATTTACTACTGTTTAAATTTTTAAACTAACACCATTTTTCCATAAATAGCATTTTTTTCCCAATCTGGACGATTATCGCGCAGAAAATTCCTGATTTTAAAGGTCTAAGCGTCTTCCCAATTTGTTGGTGAAAAGCCCTGGGAAATAATGCAATTTTCAGCATAAAATCGTTATATGTGGGTTCAGTATCAAAATTCTTTCGACAAAACATTTGAATAATATTACAATTATATGTAGACATTACTTTTTTTTTTGCAATATTCTAACAGTGAACCCGCATTTTATGTGCTGATCACACACAGAGTTGATTTTGAAAGAGGACAATTCCATAACTAAAAGATCACCGTCAGTATATAAAAGACCTTATTTTAAAGGTTATGGTATCCAGAACTATATACAAGGCAGACTCGGATCAACTTGGTTGTAAAATATTTTTGAGCCTCATTTCTAGCTCACCTGAGTACAAAGTGCTTAAATTGAGCTTTTGTGATTGCCCTGTGTCCGTCGTCGTTGTCAACAATTTGACTGTTAACACTCTAGAGGTCACAATTTTGAGCCAATCTCAATAAAACTTGGTCAGAATGTTACCCTCAATATTTTTTTTGACGAGTTTGAGATTAGGTCATCTTGGTTAAAAAAAACTAGGTCACCAGGTCAAATCAAAGGAAAAGCTTGTAAACACTCTAGAGATCACAATTTTTGTCCAATCTTAATGAAACTTGGTAAGAATATTAACCTCAATAACATCTTTGACAAGTTCGATATTGGGTCATATAGGATTAAAAACTAGGTCACCAGGTCAAATCAAAGGAAAAGCTTGTTTACACTCCAGAGGTCACAATTCAGGCCCAATCTTAATGAAACTTGGCCAGAATGTTACCCTAAATAAAGTCTTGGACGAGTTTGATATCGGGTCATCTTAGGTCAAAAACTGTCTGCAAGTCAAATTAAAGGAAAAGCTTGTTAACAAGGTAGAGGCCACATCTATGACTGTATCTTCATGAAACTTGGTCAACTTGTTAATCTTAATGATCTCAAGGTCCAGTTTGAATCTGGGTCATGTAAGTTAAAAAACTAGGTCACCAGGTCAAATCAAAGGAAAAGCTAGTTTACACAGTTAGAGGCCACATTTGTGACCTTATCTTAATGAAACTTGGTCAGAATATTAATCTTGATGTCCATCTATAGGTCAAGTTCAAATCTGGGTCGGGGGGGGGGGGGGTGGAAAACTAGGTCACTAGGTCAAATCAAAGGAAAAGCTTGTTAACACTCTAGAGGCCACATTTATGACTGTATCTTCACGAAACTTGGCCAGAATGTTAATCTTGATGATCTTTAGGTCAAGTTCGAACCTGGGTCATGTCGTGTCAGAAACTGGGTCACCGGGTCAAATCAAAGGAAAAGCTAGTTTACACTTTAGAGGCCACATTTATGACAATATCTTAATGAAACTTGGTCGGAATGTTAATCTTGATGATCTTTAGGTCAGGTGAGCGATACAGGGCCTTCATGGCTCTCTCGTTTATATTTTCTCTGACTCACTTAATAAATTAAAATTTATATGACAGTAACCTTATATTCTCTATTTATTACATGTTTGACGTTGCAGGAGTGTAATACAGTCATTAAATAAAAGCGATACTACACTAGTGTAATAAAGCTTTGACATCGACGTCATTTATAGTGTAATAAATTCAATGTGGATAGTCACAAATGTAAGATGAATTCTTTTTATCACATGTTAGCCTTTCTTGCCGAAACACCAAAAATTCGACTTTCTTCTGCTATATAAACAAGTCAGTTTGACCGACGTCGCCTATAAAAGTTGTGCTTATGCCGGTGCTAGGGATGGGGGTTGGTGTTTCGTATTTTATCTGCAAGTCTCTTGCGCAAACCACAGGTTCCTATCTCAATATTTGACTTTCATCTAAGAATGTTACAAAAAACAGCTGAAATGCACTGCCCCATCAGTACTCTCAGTGCTTTGATTTTGTTACTGGTTCTAGGGAAAAGTCATGATCACTTTTCTGTAGTACAACATGCATGTTACATCCAATTTAGACTGGCTCCCGTCCCTATGTTTGTTCTTATTTACATATACAGGCCTATATAAGTTTATTCATTAGGAGGGAAGTAACTCCAGCAGGTTGTTTCTACATTGAGATTTTTTATTGCCCCTGGCTCCGAACATAGGTGTATGGTTCAGCCATCGGATAAAATGTGCTATTTTAGAGGCTTAAGATTTTCTTATATTGCCTGCAGTATCTATATAAAAAATAACCATGCAGCCAGGGAGCCAGGCTTCATCCAATTTTGAGGTGTATTTATGACCTATCTCTACTGGTAAGGATTTTTGTGTGGACTTAAGAGTGTCATGTGCAACTCCCAGTCCTTTTGACAGCTGGTGGGCTCGACATGTTGCCCATGGGCAGCTAGTTTTACAAAGATTTCAGGAATGCCCCTTTAAAAGTATTTAAACTTGGCATCATTTTCAGCCTTTGCGCTGGAATATTGTTAATCTTGTGTAGTGGAGTTTACAATATTTCATGTTTAACACATTTTAATAAAGTGCTTTTAACACAATATGTATTGTAATAGTTCATCACATATGTTCTATATTTAGCAACAGGCAGGCGTATCAGACCTGGGATGAAACTATTATGACCAGGGTGTTTTCACCTGAAATCAACCCAAAATGTAACGTAGAGATACATGAGCCCCTTTCAAATGATATACAGCATACCATATGATACCTGTGCCTGTGTATTTATCTAACATCATCAATTTGTGCCAGGTATGCAAATTTACATACATGTATTATGCATTTGTTTTCAATGGATAAAGTAAAATGTGTTGTTTTTTTCAAACGCTACATTCTGTGAATTATGTTTTAATAAAGGCATTTATATAGAAATATCATGCTGCTTTTTTTTTCTGTATGAAATACATTTATTTGTCGAACTAAGCTTCATAGAATCTGCGTTTTGTAGTTCTGTACACCTAAAGAGCGAACAAAAGTGATTTATGCAGTACCGGTACTTTAGTTGTTATGGCAACAGAAAACAAACCCTTTATAATGTTCATCTCGGAAGAAAGCCATCCTTTATTTTTAAATTATTTTCTAACCAGTCTAAGTCAGATCTTGTGATACATTGTTCATCAGTTTGGGACACACACTCTTAGATGGCTAGTCTTGTTGTCTTGTGAGAAAAAAAATCCTCAAAATTCTGCTGTTACAAGCAACTGAGCACAAAGTGCTTGGAGTAAATTTTAGCTATTGTGATTACTCACCGTCCGTCCATTGTGTAACTCTACTTTGTTTAAACTTTTGTTTAAACTTTTTATAAGTCCAATATCTTTATTACCGAGGTATGCAGTTAGAACTTGCTGTACTTGCTCATAGTGACAATGTACATTAATGTGACAATATGCGTAACTCTATCTGCAATATTTCCAGAGTTAAGCTGTCAAGATGAACTTAAAAATTTAAGAGGAAGTTTTTAAAAGAGTATGGTACCATGACACTATGTTAAAACTTCACACTCATCTTTCAGGTAGTAACACAAGGTTAAGGCATGAAGTCCCGTCTCCAAAACTAATGAAGATCTACACAGATGTTGGTTGCAATTGAACAAGATTCTTAGATAGAAAATCCATTTTACTGACAAGCCTTCCAGTAGTGTAGTGTGCTGTTATGAGACAGCTCATTTGTCATAATTTTGGACTAATTGTTGCCAAAGCAACCACATTTTTGCTGTAGAAACAAATAAAAAAGACAAGCAAAATTTGCATATTGGCATCTTTCCATTTTATAAAGTTTCGTGAAAAAAAAATATTTCGTACTTTTTAAGTTAATACTGCAAGATCCCACTTTGTGTGACAGACTGATTATCTGCTGGACTGACAGATGATTGACAAACCCTAAGTTCTAAGTGCCCGCTCGTTATGAAATTATGCATGGAGGGGCACCTGCATGGTCTTCCTCCACCATTAAAGCTGGAAAGTAGCCATATGACCTATCATGTGTCGGTGCGACGTTAAATAAAAAAAAACAAAAAAACCTTTAGTCTACTGGCAGCACGTGATTCTGCCTTTGCGACCAGTGCAGACCAAGATCAGCCTGCACTGTTTGCTATTCAGTCAGTAAATTTTCAGTGAACACCCATTCAAATAACAAATGGCACTGCCCAAATTCAATGATGGACCAGTTCATTTTAGAAATTTAGCAGGCTAAAGGTTAAAGCAATATCCAAGTCTTCTATTTTTGTTTTTTTCACAACAGCACAAGAACGTCAACTCAGGTCTTTTTTTTATTTATCTCAATTCCTGTACTTTGCAAGTACTGAACAGAATCAAATGGTGTACTGGTAGATGGAAATGAGCAGAAAACCTTTTCTGATTTACAAGTCCCCAGGTACCTCCCCTCTACAGTTTTGAAACACACAGGCAGGGGATGTGGCCAACTCTCTGTACAATTATTGTACCCCCCGACAACAAAGTTGCAAGGGGGCGTATACTGGTTTCAGGTTGTCTGTCTGTCCGTAGACACAATCTTGTGAACACCATCTCTCCACATCCCCTTGACAAAATTTAATGAAACTTCACACAAGTGATCAGTAACAACAGATGTTGTGCATGGGGCATGTGAGGTTCTTTCAGAAAAAAAAATTGCAGAGTTACGGGACTTTGTTTCTTGTTAACATACTATATATATAGACACAATCTTGTGCGCACCATCTCTCCTCATCCCCTTGACACAATTTAATGAAACTTCACACAAGTGATCAGTAACAACAGTAGTTGTGCATGGGGCATGTTAGGTTCTTTCAACAACAAAAATTGCAGAGTTACGGGACTTTGTTTCTTGTTAACATACTATGTACATACAGTCTGCATATGCAGTCTTGTGCGTGCCTAATCTTCCGAGCCCTTGCACACAATTTAATAAAACTTTACACAAGTGATCAGTACCAACCCTAGTTGTGCATGGTGCAGGTTACGTTCTTATAGATAAATATCCTGCATAGTTATGGGACTTTGTTTTTTGTTACTATATACATACAGTCCACATAATTATGCAATCTTATGTGCGTCAATTTGCAATGTACTGTGCCAGTGCATGTGGGGGGTACATTCATCATCTTTAGTGATAGCTCTAGTTTTGAAAATTCCTAATCCTGAAACAGCACTTTCAAGCTAGTCGGATAAAGGAAGAAACTAAAGAGTTATATAACATCAGCCATCTTAAGGACGGTTGTGGCAGTTTTGTGGAAATTCCAATAATAGAAAAACAAGAGGGTCATGATGACCCTGGATCGCTCACCAGAGTAATATGTTTCAAATGTCAAACTGATGATTTTTAGAAATTTTTTGGAAAATTTTCCGATGTACAATCAAGTAACCCCTGGGGCGGGGCCAATTTTACCCCGGGGGTCATGATTTGAACAAAGTTTGTAGAAGTCGACTAGGCAATGTTACATATCGAATATCTAAGATCTAGGCCTTCTGGTTTATTTTAAGCAAATTTATGAAGATTTCCCTATGTACAATAAAGTAACCCCTGGGGCTGGGTCAATTTGACCCTGGGGGGTCAAGATTTGAACAAATTTTGTAGAGGTCCACTAGGCAATGCTACATGTCGAATATCTAAGCTCTAGGCCTTCTGGTTTATTTTTAGAAAATATTGAAGATTTTTCTATGTACAATCAAGTAACCCCATGGGGCGGGGCCAATTTGACCCCGGGGGTCATGATTTGAAGAAATTTTGTAGAGGTCTACTAGGCAATGCTACATGTCAAATATCTAAGACCTAGGCCTTCTGGTTTATTTTTAGAAATTTTTTGAAGATTTTCCTATATAAAATCAAGTGACCCCTGGGGCGGGGTCAATTTTGATCCTGGGGTCATGATTTGAATAAATGTTGTAGAGGTCCACTAGGCAATGCTACATGTGAAATATCTAAGCTCTAGGCCTTCTGGTTTATTTTAAGAAATTTTTTGAAGATTTTCATATGTAAAATCAAGCGACCCCTAGGGCGGGGTCAATTTTGACCCCGGGGGTCATGATTTGAACAACTTAAGTAGAGGTCCACTAGGCAATGCTACATGTCAAATATCTAAGCTCTAGGGCTTCTGCTTTTTTGGGAAGAAGATTTTTTAAGGTTTTCCTATGTAAAATCAAGTGACCCCTGGGGCAGGGTCAATTTTGACCCCGGGGGTCTGATTTGAACAAATTTTGTAGAGGTCCACTAGGCAATGCTACATGTGAAATATCTAAGATCTAGGCCTTCTGCTTTATTTTTAGAAATTTTTTGAAGATTTTCCTATGTAAAATCAAGTGACCCCTGGGGCGGGGTCAATTTTGACCCCGGGGTCATGATTTGAACAACTTTAGTAGAGGTCTATTAGGCAATGCTACATGTCAAATATCTAAGGTCTAGGGCTTCTGGTTTTCGAGAAGAAGATTTTTTAAGATTTTTCTATGTAAAATCAAGTGATCCCTGGGGTGGGGTCAATTTTGACCCCGGGGTCATGATTTGAACAAATCTGGTAGAGGTCCACTAGGCAATGCTTCACACCAAATATCTAAGCTCTAGGTCTTCTGGTTTTTGAGAAGAAGATTTTTAAAGTTTTTCCTTTCGGTTGCCATGGCAACCAGAGTTCTGCATGGAATTCAATTCTTTGAACAATTTTTAGAGGAGACCATCCAAGGAACATCCCTGTGAAGTTTCATCAAAATTGGCCTGTTGGTATAGGAGGAGATGTTGTTTAAAGGAAAGTGTGGACGGACGGACGGACGGACGGACGGACGGCGGACGGTGAGCGATCACAATAGCTCACCCTGAGCACTTTGTGCTCTGGTGAGCTAAAAACCTGACCTGGGAAAAAATTGTCATTTTAATGTCATGTAGTGGGGGCATCTGTGTCCCATGGACACACTTCTAGTTTAGTTTCTAACATGTTCATTTACAACTATTGGGAAATATTTGCCCCATCTCTCACACAAGAAATTGCAGTGAGCATCTTTAACATGGCCCTATAGGAAAAAAACAAACAAACACAAACTCTTGTTGGAAACAAGATTTATTTATAACTCCTAATGGAATGGTCACAATATATGATACATCAAACGTGTACAATGTATTTATATTTCATTTAATAACATCAGAATATAATATATAGGACGGATTACACCAAACCTGAAGTGACTACTCAGTGTTACATGTGAAGTAGTCCAAAATGTAGTTCCATGCTATGGATGAAATCTGGTATAATGAGTGACATGAGGAGGTGACAGTTAAATTTTTGGCTTATGTTTATTGCTTATTGTATTGAGAATAGATCTAGACCATTTTCATTGTAAATTTCCTGGAATAAGTTTTATTCTTTGCGAAAAATGTCTACCTAAGCGTAATTGCTAAACGGCTGTTTTCATGGGGGCATTTTTAGAGGGTGATGTTTCTCAGAACAGATTATTTTTCTTATATACAACATAACATGTCAATATTTTTTTATTTTTGATAAGAAGACATGTTATACTAAATGACCATATATGGTTTTCATATCATTGAAATGCTCTAAAGTGCTGAAAATGAGATCTGAATGTTTTGTTATTAATATGAAATAAATAAGGAATTGAATTGGTAGAATGTAACCTATATAGTATGCTCCAACAGTCTGCAAGTCAAACAAGGCGGTCTGAAAGACAGCTAAATCCCCCGCCACTGCTATGGATAGTGAAAGGGTAAAACCTTTGATTTTAACTGTGACCTTGACCTTGAACTGACATGGCTGACTCATGAATTCTGCACAACATCTTGATGAGGTGATCATTTGACAAAAGTTTCATGAAAATCCTTCAAGGGGTTTAGGAGATACAGAGCTGAAACCTTTGACCTTCAGTTGTGACCTTGACCTTGAGTTGACATGGCTGACTCATGAGTTCTTGATGAGGTGATCAATTGACCCAAGTTTGATGAAAATCCTTCAAGGGGATAAGGAGATACAGAGTGGACACCAAATGGAAGACTCAAACCTTCGACCCTTAGTTGTGACCTTGACCTTGAGCTGGCATGGTTGACTCATAATTTCTGCACATCGTTCTGATGAGGTAATCATCTGACCCAAGTTTTATAAAATTCCTTCAAGGGGTTTAGGAGATATAGAGCGGACACGAAAGGAAGGCTCAAACCTTTGACCTTCATTGTGACCTTGACCTTGAGCTGACATGGTGACTCATAAGTTCTGCACATCGCCTTGATGAGGTAATCGTTTGACCAAAGTTTGATGAAAATCCTTAAAGGGGGTTTAGGAGATATAAAGCAGCCCACAAATGGAAGGTTAAAACCCTTTTGACCCTAAGTTGTGACCTTGACCTTGAGCCGGCATGACTGACTCTTGGGTTCTGCACATCGTCTTGATGAGGTGATCATTTGACTTTAAGTTTTATAAAATTCCTAAAAGGGGTTTAAGAGATATAGAGCGGACACAAAATGGAAGGCTCAAACCTTTGACCTTGAGTTGTGACCTTGACCTTGAGCCGGCATGGCTGACTCATGGGTTCTGCACATCATCTTGATGAGGTGATCATTTGACCCAAGTTTTATAAAATTCCTTCAGGGTTTAGGAGATATAGAGCGGACACAAAATGGCAGGCTCAAACCTTTGACCTTGAGTTGTGACCTTGACCTTGAACCGACAAGGCTGACTCATGGGTTCTGCACATCGTCTTCATGAAAATCCTTCAAGGGGTTTAGGAGACATGGACCGGACACGATTTTGTTACGGACGGAAGGACGGAAAGACAGAAGGACGGATGGACGGACGCAGACCATTCCTATAATCCCTCCGCCACGGCAGGGGATTAACAAGAGCCATTTTTAAACACATATGCCCCATCCCCAATGGTGGCCTGTTGGAAGTCGAGTAGGTAGCTATGACCTTGACCTTTAACCAAATGACCTCAAAAATATGATCTCCTACAAAGATTGACAGCCAAAGTATTTTTTCATTATAGAGCAGAAACTGTTTACTGTCCCTAGATCACTTTCACCTACTGAACCCCAAAACCATACGAGTCGTATACTTTTTTATTTCAATGTAAATGAGATTTGAAACCAAAATTTGTAGTCCTGTTTGGCGCCATATAACCTATACTATGTTGGTGCGCCGTAAAACCCAAATCTAAAAAAAAAAAAATCATATACTGTCTACAGGCTGTCATCCTGTAAAGTTAAATCATTGTGAGACCAAGCATTCTCTAGTTGTTGACCAGAAACCAAACAGTTTACCAATAGACCTACTAACACACAGCCAGACAGACAGACAATGAGCAAAACAATATGTCCCATCCATTTTGAAGGGGGGCATAATTAATTGATAACTATTCAGGGTAAAAAGATGTGGCCATGACAAATTCCCCTAGATATGAAATTTATTCCATTTTTTTTAAATTTAAACTCATTTCCTCAAAGCATACTATAGAATACAGAATATAAAAAGTATCGTTACAAAAAAACCCCCCAATGATTATGAGGATACATGTATTAATTAAAATAAGCACCAAAAACACTTTCTAACAAATATTGGAAATTGCCCCTTTAAATTCAAAACAAAAAATCACAAATCACAGGTTTTTTTGTGATGGGGGTCTGTCTTAGTTTATGTGTTTATTTAGAACTTCTTCATCTATGGGCCCGACTCTCTTCATAAGCCCCTGGCTGGAGTGTTGATGCTTTGAGATTTAGGATCTGAAAAAGCCACAAAGAATAATTTTATACTAAATATTATCCGAGTCCTTTTTGGGCAAAAAGTTTCAGTATTTATTATTAACAAGTCATTTTTAGGTATATCTTCTTATGAATTTCCACATTTTTCTTAAGGTAGTTCTGCACGTTCCATAAATTTTTTTTTCTAAAATGTAGAATTTGAATAAACCCTGACTTTTCAGAATTTTTTTGCTAGACCGATTTTAAAAATTAGAACCTCACACAAATTTTCATTATGGAACTCTATGGGAAAATCAAAAATTTTCATAACATTTTTCGCCAATAGAGTTTTTTCTATGATGTAGATTTTAATAAAACTTTTCAGTTGAATATACATATGACCTATAATATATTGAAATGAAATGTGTAGGTCTGTGTGCTTGTTTATGAGATATCTGCCCAAGATTAAAAGGGATCCACACTTTTTCAAACTGGTTTTAAGCCATTTTATGAATTTTTTATGTGTCAGATATTTTAACAATAAAAGGGCAAAATTACTGGCTTTAAGCTTTTTATCTAGAAATACAATGTATGCACGTTTTGCGGCGGAAATATTGTGCGACTCCAGGATCACAATATATTTCTCTTAAGGTAACAGCTGTATTTTTTGACGCAAACCTAATAATCTTTTTATTTAACATATATTTACAAATATGATATTTAAAAAATGTAAAAACTTTGTTCAACAGCTTAAAATTTGGTTAATCAGATTTTGGTCAACTAAAACTTGGTAAATGAATGGTTTGTTCAAACTTAACAACTAATCATTTACTTATCTGTGTTCATATGTTCTTAATGCATGTTAGATCTTAAACCGAAATTATTTTTGAAAAAATTTCCTACCAAGATGGCATTATTTTATTTAATAACATATTTTGCCTGAAAAACTAATATGAATATAATCACTATGTATCAAATTGTCAAGATTTGCATTGAATAGTTATATTTTGCCAAAATTCATTAGAAATTAGAAAGTTTATATTGTTATTACCTCCCTTTGCCTATATTTTAAATATAAATACTTTTACATTAAAGGGAGGCAATTACAAAATTTCCGGAAAAGTAATAAAAAAAACAAATTTTGAGTGGGAAAATCAAACTATATGTAGTTGGTCTTTTTGTTTCTTAAAATAAATCTTTAACAGAATACATGAAAACTGAAAATATAAAAATGTTGCTCAGGTGTGATCGTCCCCCCTTGAAAACAAATTGACAATATGTGTTAATAAATAGTTTATCGCAAGACACACATTAAAATGAAATCATGTGCAAGACATGAAATACAGATTCAGTACAGAAAAAGTTCACATTATCAGTTCCACTTCAACTTAATGGAGGAAAAAAAATAAGAGCTGTCCAACAGTTAGACAGCGGGCTTGACTTTTCTCATGCTTGACTCTAAATTTGGGCATTGCCAGTAAAAAGAAAATTCCTAGTTAAAAAGGGACACAACTCTGTAAAAATTCAAACCAGAGTAATGGGGATTGTTTCTCTAGATTAGACTTTGATAGTTAATAAATATTTTTAGTTTCAAGTCAAAGCTTTAATGGTAACAGAGATATTAGACTTTATCAAAATTTTAACAAAAATTTTAATTTTAAAAGGGGCATAATTCTGTCAAAATTAAAATCAGAGTGATGGGGATTGTTTCTCGGGGTTTGTAGACTTTGATAGTAAATAAGTATATTAAGTTTAAAGTCAAAGCTTTGATAGTAACAGAGATATTTGACTTTATCAAAACTTTTACCAATGCCGACGCAGACCCCGGGGGTGAGTGAAATTTAGCTCTACCTTTTCTTCGAAAATTTCGAGCTAAAAAGCATGTAATAGCTCATGCTATACTGGCGCTAGTGTTAACCTTTGTCATATGATGTAGGTGACGTCAAACAAATATTTTAAGTTTGAACCAAATCTATTCAGTACTAACAGATGGAGTGAAAGTGCATCAATACTTTAACCTGAAATTCTAATTATAAAGGGGGCATAACTAATGAAATATTGGCTTGAGAGCTATGGCCCTTGCATCAAGTGATAAGGGTGATGGTAAGGAAAACCTAAGCTTTAATGACTTTGTTTAAGCTTGGAGCAAATGAATAATGAAATAATAGAGATAAAGTAAAAGTGCATCAAAATGTTAACAAGGGACAGAGGCGGATAGCAAAGTGGTTATGATAGCTTTCTATATACTGTACTTTATATAGCTGCACTGACAAAAAGCAACTTACATTATTAAAATTATACCGACTGACAATGCGCTGCTTTTGGTTTACAAGGCGTCAGTCTCCTGTGTTCAGTATTAGGAATTTTCTGGACTTGGAAAATGTGAAAAAAATTGACTGTAGTTGATCATTTCCCTCTATTGCTAAAGAAAAATATGTAAAATAAATATGTAATTTATCATCCAGAAAGATAGTTGCTTAATTTCATTATTCTTTTACAAAGGTGACAACTCTGCCAACATAAATGGAAATGTCTTTCTCATAAAACTATTTGTTACATTTCCCTTTTAAATAAGGCATTAAATTTTGTACTTTCAGTACTTGTTTTATCCTATCCCATTAGATAAGATGTTGATTAATTACTTAATCAACTTGACTCAATGGCAGATCACACAAAAAATGTCCTTACTTAGTTATGATCTTGTTACTTTCCCAAAATAACATTCTGTTAGTGGACAGCTACATCCAGTTGTTATATGGCAGCAGCTCCTGTTCTGTGTAATTTGTGATAATTGAAATATAAATGCAAGATAATTAGACAGTACATGGGCATGACCCAAACACAGATGGATTTGCTCAACTTCTGTCTTTCTTCTGGATTTTGTCTTTACTTGCTATTTAACAAAATTGATAATTCACATTTAGGTAATTTTGCAGACTGATAAGAAAATAATTTACAATCTTCAAACTGGATAATGGTCTTATGTTCACAATATATCAATAATTCTTCAACAGTTTAACCAGTTTCAAAATTTTGAAATCATCCCAGCCCTAGTTTTGAGTGATTTTCCAAACCTGCGCCTTGATCTTTTAAGAAGCTGAAATGGAAATTTGCTGCAGCTAATTTACAAAAATTTATTTACAACTCCTTGTATGTTTTCTCCTAAAAACCATTTTATAACTTGAAGAGATAATTTCAGCTTAATACTTTACTTCTGAGCAATGCCCGAACTTCTGAGACAGCCACATTGAAAGGATAACAATAAGAATTTGAAATTTTTTTTTTTTTTTTAAAATTTTCAAATATTTCCCAGTTAAAAAAACTAAGTTATTTCTGTTTTATTTAAAACAATATAGTTTTAAGACAACCAAGGCAGCAGCCCCTTTTTCCCCCTCTGCTTTTCCCGAGGACTTGGGCCCTCCAGATTTTAAGTTGTCATTGCTCTGATTAACATTTTTACATCGAGATTTTTTTTTCTATTTCTATCAATTTCCCCATTACCCGCCAAATAAAAACCCAGTCTCAATCAAGCAATTTTAGACAAACTGAAAATCAGGTAGCATCAGAAAAGAGTCACTTTTTTCCTCCAAAAAATGTTTTTATTTATTCTGTTAAGTTTTTTTATTATTTTATTCAATATTTTACAAAATTTTTATTTATTGTGAAGAACTGATGAGATAATTCCTCACCTGACTTTTTGAAATCCAAATTAAATGTGATTTTTTTTGGTTTTTGTTCGAGATTAATTTTTGCCTTGTGAATCTTTCCTCCATGTGACTGCACATGGACAGTAACTGTAAAATGAAAATTTTTGACTTACTGAATATGTGTCCCCCCCTTTCAGAAGTTTACCTCCAGGCTTGAAGCTGTTGCCAGGCTTTTTGTACATCAGCCGAAGACAGTCTTCCTGGGAAATCATTAGGTTTCACCTCAAACACCTTAAAAAGAATAAAGCATCTCATAACTAAAAAATTATCTGCCTTTTTACAAGACTCTTTTCAAAAGAATCCTTATATAAAGTACAGTCCATAGTTTGAATGACCTATTGTCCAGTACATGTTAACCTACTGACCAGTCCATAGTTTAACTTATTGACTAGTCCATAGCTTGACCTACTGACCAGTCAGTAATTCAGCACTATTTGCTGGGTTTAAGTCAAACTTGAGGGGAACAGTACCTACAAAAAACCCAAATATCACGGTAAGTCTGTAGCAAAAACAATACTTTAAGATATAAATTTTTGGTACAAATGATACTTAGTATACTGCGTAAGTTATGCATTTTCCCAAATTTTATCTACAAATTGCAGAATTTTGAATAAATCTTATCAAAACATAATTCAGTTTTTCAGTGGTATTTAAAAAATTACTGTGCTTGGCTACACAGTATTAAGGGTACTGTATAGTACAGATTATAACATTACCAGTTAATCTTATGTTTACATAAAAAATTTAAAGAGACTGTTCTCAAAAAGCCCTAAACATTTAACATTGTCCCTTATATTTAATGCTGCATGTCAAACATAATTTTTAAATATATAAAAAACACTTTTTTGTCGGGGCTGCAAACATCCCCAAAGTTTCAAAACATTTAAGCTAAATCCTAACTATAGATATTTCCTGAATTTTGGCAACTTTAAATTTCCCACCATCTCACGGTTCTTGTTGATTGTTTTCATCTGTAAGCTTCATTCTGGCCAGCATCTGTCAATTCCATTCTCTCCTGATTAGTCAAAGTATCATGGAAATCATCATCCATCCTCGCCCACATTTTCCTGAAATACTAGATTTAAAAAATACTCCCTAAACTGCAATTATATATACCTACCAGTACCATCTCATGGTTCTTGCCAACCTCATTCTGACCAGCAAGTCATCTGCTTGTCCATTCCATCCTGTCCTACATCATTAATCCCCCTTGTCCACATTTCCCTGAAATAATCAAAATTATGAAAATACCCCTTAAATTTGCAACTATATAACCTACTGATACATACCATCTCATGGTTCTTGTTTAACATTTCTTTCTTGCCTTATTCTGACCAGCATGTCATTGCTTGTCCATTCCATTCTGTCCTGCATCATTAATCCCCCTTGTCACTTTTTCCCTGAAATAAAAATTATGAAAAACTCCTTAAATTTGCAACTATATATACCTACTTACATACCATCTCATGGTTCTTGTTTACACATTTCATCTTGCCTTTTCTGACCAGCATGTCATCTGCTTGTCCATTCCATTCGTCCTGCATCATTAATCCCACCTTGTCCCATTTCCCTGAAATAATCAAAATTATGAAATACTCCTTAAATTTGCAACTATATATACCTACTGATACATACCATCTCAGGGTTCTTGTTTACACTTTTCATCTTGCCTTATTCTGCCCAGCATGTCATCTGCTTGTCCATTCCATTCTGTCCTGCATCATTAACCCCACCTTGTCCACATTTCCCTGAAATAATAAAAATTATAAAAATACCCCTTAAATTTGCAACTATATATACCTACTGATACTTTACCATCTCATGGTTCTTGTTTACACTTTTCATCTTGCTTTTCTGACCAGAAATGTCATCTGCTTGTCCTTCCATTCTGTCCTGCTTGGTAACCCCCACCTTGTCCACATTTCCCTGAAATAATCAGAATTTAGAAAAAAAACAACAATCTTTTAATTTGCAACTTATATACCAAACCATCTGTGGTTCTTATTCGAGCTTTTCATCTATTAAACTCATTCTGACCAGCATGTATCTGTTTGTCCATTCCATATACTCTCCTGCATTGTTAATCCCTCTCGTCCACATAACCCTGAAATATTTAGATCTTAGAAAATACTTCCCTAATTTGCAACTTTATATTCCAACCATCTCTTTGCTCTTGTTTACGCTTTTAATCTGTCGTCTCATTCTGCCCTCCACGTCATCTTTTTTGTCCATTCCATTCTCTCCTGCTTCTTTAATCACATTCATCACTTTTCCCTGAAATATCTAAAAGTTAGAAAATACTCCCTTAATCAGCAATATTACATACCCACCATCTCATTGTTCTTGTTTAGCTTTCATCTGTCAGTCTCATTCTCCGCGTAATCTGTTTGTCCATTCCATTCTCTCTTGTATCGTCAAAGGAATCATCCAAATCATCATCCCTGCTCATCAACATTTCTCTGAAATATTAAGAATTTAGAATCCTTGAAATATTTAGAAGTTAGAAAGTACTCCCTAAATTTGCAATTATATATACCTACCATCTCATGGTTCTTTTTTTGCTATTCATCTGTCAACCACATTCTGAACAGCAGATAATCTGTTAGTCCATATCTAAAAGTTAGAAAATGCTTCCTTAATTACAACCCACCATCTCATTGTTCTTGTTTATGCTTTTCATCTGTCAGTCTCATTCTGACCTCCATGTCATCTGTTTGTCCATTCCATTCTCTCCTGTATATACATTTCCCTGAAATATCAAGAAGTTTGATAGTACTCCATAAACTTGCAAATATATATACCTACCATCTCATGGTTCTTGCTTTGCTTTTCATCTGTCAACCTCATTCTGACCAGCATGTCATCTGTTTGTCCATTTCATTCTCTCCTGCACTGTTAATCCCTCTTGTCCACATTTCCCTGAAATATTTTGAATTTAGAAAATACCGATACCAGTATTTAAGTTTAAGAAGGGTCCATCCGCCTTTTCAGGTACAGTATAGCCTTTAGTTATGTAGAGCATAGACACCCAGCATATCACCAGTCATATTGTTAAAGATAATTTTGAAGGCAAAGTGGTGAAAAAAATTTACCTCTACGCAATTTCCTTAGAGTATAAGCCAAAAAGTCCAAATAATTATGAAGCCAAAAGTGGGTCACTGTCATGGCCAATGAAACCATAAATGACAGCATGTAATCTTTTTGTCCATTTTCTCCTGTTTTGTCAAAGGAATCATGTGAATCATCATCCCTCCTGGTCCAGATTTCTCTGAAATATTTAGAATTTAGAAAATATTAAAGAGTACATATTCATAAATAATAATAACAAATGGGTGTTGTGAACAATGTTAAACTGGATACTGTAATATTTATTACTTCAAAATTAACTTTGTAGTAATTCTTCATCTACATCTTCAGTCTGCTGAAATATCGGTATCTCAAAAGAAAATTTTGGGAAAGAAAGACTTACCGGTATATGCATACCTGAACTTCAGTGCTTGTGGCATCTGTCAACTTTATTCTGTTCATGATTGCTGATAAGTGATGTAACATGTTCTTCCTGAACCTCATGTGCTTCAGGTCCAAAACAGTTCTTCCTTTACGTCTAATAATAATAATAATAATAATAATAGTAATGATAATAATAATGATAGATTACATATTAAGACAACACATCTTAATTACAATATGGTCTCCAAGAACTGTACAAGTGGATCATACTGCAAGCAAACAAAGAATACATAAAACTGAGAAGAAAACAACAAAACAAGAGCTGTCACAGGAGACAGCACGCTCGACTATTTCGATGCTGGATAGTGAAACTGGGCACATCTGAGGAAACTAGAGCTGTCCCCTGGAGTGTTTAATGACTCCAATTGTGGGTGAAGACAATAGCCGGATCTATGTCAAAAATATCAACTTAAAGTAATAAGAGAGGTAAAGATAAATGATCAAAACCCCTATAAGTTATCCTAAGCAAAAGGGGCATAATTCATTAAAAATTGGTGCCAGAGTTATGCAGCTTGTGTCATATAGTGTAGGGTGATGATGTTGAACAACTATTTTAAGTTTGAATCAAATCCCTTCAGTAATAACAGAGACAGAGTGAAAGTGCATCAAAACTTTAACTAAATTCTAAGTAAAAAGGGGGAATAATAATGAAAAATTGGTGCCAGAGTTATGCACCTTGCATCATATGGTGTGGGTGATGATGTTGAACAACTATTTTAAGTCTGAATCAAATCCATTCAGTAATAACAGAGACAGAGTGAAACTGCATTAAAACTTTAACCTAAAATTCTAAGTAAAAAGGGGAAAAAATTATGAAAAATTGGTCCCAGAGTTATGCACCTTTTGTCATATGATAAAGGTAATGAGTTGAACAATTGTTTAAGTTTGAATCATATCCAATCAGTAATAACAGAGATAGAGTGAAAGTGCACCAAAACTTTAACCTGAAATTCTAAGTAAAAAGGGGGAATAATTCATGAAAAAATGGTGCCAGAGTTTTGCACCTTGTGTCATATGATGTGGGTGATGATGTTTGAACAACTATTTAGTTTGAATCAATCCATTCAGTAATAACTGAGATACAGTGAAAGAGCATCAAAACTTTAACCTGAAATCTAAGTGAAAAGGGGGGATAATTCATGAAATATTGGTGCCAGATTTTGGCCCTTAGGTCAGGGTGATGTGGATGATGAGGGAGAATAAGTATTTCAAGTTTGAATCAAATCCATCAGTAATTACATAGATAATTGAAAAAAGAAAGTGCAAAAACTTTAACCAAGGTGGGGACGCGGAAAGACGCCGACGCCGGGGCGAGTAGGATAGCTCTCCTTATACTTCGTATAGTCGAGCTAAAAAGTAGACATATCAGCAAGAAATTAATGAAAATGTTTATCAATTAAATACGTCTTAACATCTTGTTTTAAAGTATATTGAAAGTCAAGAGTCAATTTAAAAGTATATTGGACAGTGAGCAAACTTTAAATATTTGTATGTTATTTAAAACCACCATCACCAGAAAATTAATGACAACAAAGCTGACACACAAATTTCAAAATGAACAATATACACCAAACTCCAATTGAAGGAACCAGCCTATTTATACCACAAAAAATTGAAAACAAGGGGAAAAACACACAACAGAATTATCACCAAAGGGGGAATCAGTATTACATTTAAACAAGAGCTGTCGGGGGACAGCAACGTTTGCCTATATATCACAAGATGAATATTCAGACCAACTTTCATACAGATCCCCTGAAAATATGGCCTCTAGAGAGGTCACAAGGTTTTTTTTTTTTATTTGACCTACTGACATAGTTTTTGAAAGCATTTGACCCAATTTCAAACTTGACCTAGATATCATTTAAGGTGAAATTCTGACCAACTTTCATAAAGATCCATTGAAAAGTATGGCCTCTAGAGAGGTCACAAGGTTTTTCTATTTTTAGACCTACTGACCTAGTTTTGGACCGCACGTGACCCAGTTTCAAACTTGACCTAGATGTCATCAAGATAAACATTCTGACCAACTTTCATAAAGATCCCATGAAAAATGTGACCTCTAGTGGTCACAAGCAAAAGTTTACGGACGGACGACAGACACTGCGCAATCACAAAGCTCACTTGTTTACTTTGTGGGCATTTGAGCTAAAAAGGGCATCATAATGCCAAGTAAGTTATTGAACCTTTGTCTGCATGTCATATCATGACAGTGAACAAGTGTGTGAAGTTTCAATCCATCCCATTTGTGGATACTGAGATACCAGCTTACATACAAAAACTTAACCAAAAACAGCTAAGTCGAAAAAGGGGCATAATTTTAAAAAATATGAAGTAGAGTTATGGCATCTGCACAAGTGTATGAAGTTTCAATCCATTCCCATTAGTGGATATTGAGATACAAGCTTACATACAAAACCTTAACCAAAAATTTCTAAGTCGAAAATGGGGCATAATTTTGTAAAAAAGCAGAATAGAGTTATGGAACCTGTGCAGTGTAAGTCATTTCATCACAGTGAATATGAGTGTGAAGTTTCAATCAATTCCCACTAGTGGTTACTGAGATACCAGCTTACATACAAAAATTTAACCAAATCAGGACGCCGATGTGGACGCCAACGCACGGGTAAGTCCAATAGCTCTACTATTCTATGAATAGTCGAGCTAAAAAGAAGACTTATAAGCATACCTAAACTTCAGTATGTGTAGCTATTGCCATCTTTGCTCTGTCCGCCATTGCTGCCAAGTGATGTAACACATTCTTCCTGAATCTCACATTCTTTGAAGCCAATTTTAGTAGTTCCGCAGCTGACAACTGAACTCTTTACTTTTAATTATAACTGTAACAATAAAAATATTTACATACAAAAAAATGAAGCAAATATATAGAAACATATAATTTATGTATCTACAGTAGGGGAACAATATAATATACCTGACAATTTGGTAAAATATCACAAAGTTCAACTGGGGCAACAAATAATACATAACAGTAAACAGTATTCTATCTTATTTACCTTATAAGTTGTAACAGCATATTTGCTCTTGCTGATTTTGCAGCTTATTAGTTGTAACAGCTTATTTGCTGTTGCTGATTTTGCAGCTTATTAGTTGTAACAGCATATTTGCTGTTGCTGATTTCGCAGCTTATTAGTTGTAACAGCTTATTTGCTGTTGCTGATTTCGCAGCTTATTAGTTGTAATAGCTTATTTGCTGTTGCTGATATCACAGCTTTCTTAAACCACACACAAAAAAAAAACAACACGCGAACCCGTTGGTAACATCCGGTAAATTACACGAAAACGAGGGCAGGAAGACGACACGAGCGGAATCCGACAATACAGCGATCTGTTAAAAGCAACATAAATGAAATACATAAAAATGTTAAAAGAATTAATACAAATTTAACAATGGTACATTACCCATATTTTATTGTTTTTGTTACAACAAGTTATATAACAACAATTACAGCACATTTATAAATGGATTTTCTGCATTACATGCAAATTCCCAGACAATAAAACTTGATGACCTCTGTGACCATCATGCCTGCTCGTTAATGCAATGCAGACTGTTATCAAATGCAAAATTGAACCTGGACAAGTTTAGAAGTGTACAGCAATGTATTGCAGAACACCTCTTTAGCCAAACTACTAGAAAAAATTTTTCTTCATGTTTAAGCCCCACAACTTCACACAAGGAAATGGCTTTTTAGCAAAGGAATTTATATTTTAAAATCCGTTTTTAAATTTTGTATTTGTTAACTAAAGTCTCTTGTTCTGGTTACCACCATAGTTACGTAACTGAAATAACTGTTCGGGGTACCATCATACAGGGTTTTGGGTTACTGTCGACATAACTGAAATAACTGTTCTGGGTACTGTCATACATGTTCTGATTTCTTTATACATGTTCTGGTTACTGTCATACATAACTGAAATAACTGTTTGGTTATCATCATACATAACTGAAATAACTGGTCTGGTTATCGTCATACATATTCCCGGGTTTCCCTCATATAAACTGAAAGAACGTTCTGGTTACTGTCATACATGTTCTGGTTTCCTTTATACATGTTCTGGTTACCCTCATACATAAAATGAAATAACTGTTCTGGTTATCATCATACATAACTGAAATAATGGTCGGTTATCATCATACATATTCTGGTTACCATCGTATATAACTGAAATAACTGTTTGGTAACTGTCATACATGACTGTTTTTGATTATATATGGACAACCCAAACAGAAGATGAGTTTATTTTAGTTAGTATGGTTGTTTTCCATCATACATAATTTAAATGGACTATTCTGGTTATTGTCATACATAATTGAAATGACTGTTCGGGGTTACCGTCATACATATTTAAAATGACTATTCTGGTTACTGTCATACATGTTCTGGTTTTCCATCATACAAATTGAAATGACTGTTTCTGGTTACCATCATTCATATTCTGGTTACTGTCATATGTAATTGAAATGACTGTTCTGGTAACCATTATACGTAACTGAAATGACTGTTCTGGTTACTGTCATACATAATTGAACTAACTGTTCTGGTAACCATTATACGTAATGGAAACAACTGTTCTGGTTACCATCAATGTAATTGAAATGGCAGCTCTGGCTACTGTCATACATAATTAAAATGACTGTTCTGGTAACCATTATACGTAACTGAAATGACTGTTCTGGTAACCATTATACATATTCAAAATAACTGTTCTAGTTACTGTTATACATAACTAAAATGTCTGTTCTTATAACAGTCATACATAATTGAACTGACTGTTCTGGCTACTGTCATACATAATTAAAATGACTGTTCTGGTAACCATTATATGTAACTGAAATGACTGTTCTGGTAACCATTATACATATTCAAAATAACTGTTCTAGTTACTGTTATACATAACTAAAATGTCTGTTCTTATAACAGTCATACATAATTGAACTGACTGTTCTGGTTACTGTCATACATAATTGAAATAACTGTTTCTGGTTACTGTCATACTAATGAAAATGACTGTTCCCTTTTTCCATCATACATAGTGAAATTACTGTTTTGGTAACCATTATACATATTGAAAATTTCTGTTCTGGTAACCATTTTTACAGAACTGAAACTACAGTTCTGGTTACCATTATACATAGTTGAAATGGCTGTTCTGGTTACCAACATAGGTAACTGAAATGACTGTTCTAGTTACTGTCATACATAATTGAACTGACTGTTTGGTAACCATTATACATAATGGAAATGACTGTTCTCGTTACCATTATACATAATTTAAATAACTGGTCTGGTTTTCCGTCATAAAATGTTCTGGTTTTCAGTCATACATAATGGAAATGACTGTTCAGGTTACCGATACATGTTCTGGTTACCATCATACAAAATTGAAATGACGTTATGGTTACCATCATAGATAACTGAAATGCCTGTTCTGGTTACTGTCGTACATTTTTAAAAAAAATATATCAAAATCTTTACTGGTTACCACCACACATAACTGAATTGACTTATCTTCATATTGGTGTCCACCTGTTTTATTTCACACTTACCACACTATTACTAATAATTTTTTTAAACCTTGGAGGCCTGGACCTCTAAAAAAAATTTAAAAAATTTAAGGACCTCAAGGAAGGGCAAAAAAACCTAATAAAAGAAAAATGTACCAAGAGCCCCTTTAAATGATTCAAGTTTAATGAAGAAGGAAATTCTAATACCTCTTTGGGACCCCAAATTACCTGAAGGCGTTCAGGAGGTCGAGTGTCCTACGGGAAAAAACCCGGGGATGAGCTGGTGCCGGTACAACATCAGTACGGATAACCTCTTCCTCATACCCTGATGC
Organism: Mercenaria mercenaria; assembly: GCF_021730395.1. Classification (NCBI taxonomy): domain Eukaryota; kingdom Metazoa; phylum Mollusca; class Bivalvia; order Venerida; family Veneridae; genus Mercenaria; species Mercenaria mercenaria. The sequence continues at coordinate 21,032 of NW_026462102.1, read as the reverse complement.
AGATCCGGGAGAACCAGATCAACAACTGGAAAAACAGGTCCCACTTCAGGAAGAAACCGCGCACATCTCGGTACAGGGGGCCTCCACTGGTCCCGCCTCAGGCTGAGCCAACTCAGCAAATGAGGATCTTCCCTTTCCCCAAGAACAGTCCTACGGGCTGGTACCAAAAGGGTCTACCTCTGGCACCTGGTTGTCAGACCTGACCTCGTCCAAGGACTCAGTCTCATCTACAACCATCACGACCTCTCGCCACGGGCCTGTGGCTCACCCCTGAAGACCTCAGCAGGAACAAGTCCTCCACACCTGAAAATAGAAAAAAGAACATTTAAAAAAATTTTCTTTAAGTACTGCCTACACATACAATATCACTTTTATTCATTAAAACCCCCGACAGATTTACTGTCAAAGACATTAATTTTTTTTTTTGGAAATATATGTACACACCCTTGTACTGGCACACTGGAGTTGACACAGCATGCTTTTTCCACTGACTTTATTGTTTGGTTTTTCTTGTTAAGATGATTCCTTTATATTTTATATATTATTTGATTTCTTCTCCTACATTTTAAATTAATGGCCTTTCAACCCCTCCGGATACCTGACACAGCTTATTTAATGATTTTATTCTTGGATACTGTATTCTTCAAATACTCAAATTAGGAACAGTTATCAGACATGACACTGGATAGTGTGCATGTCCAAATTTTGACGTATATTAGTAGAAATATGTCAGAATTTCACTTGGAATGACAGTAAAACTTACAATGTAAAACATAGTTATAGTATTGACCTAGTCACGGCCAATTTCCATACCAAGTTTGAGGGTCCTAGTCTCAAATGCTGCATTTTTGTACTAACATGGCTATTCTTTACCCTGGAAGACTTAAATAACATTTTAAACCATCTCATTAGATGCTGCTGAGATTTATTCATTTACATAAATAAGGGAGGTAATTGTCTAAAATTTAGTCAAAAGTTATCTACCCGATTGACTGAGTCCATCTGATGGCATAAAAGACATTTCAAATCAGTATCTTCATTGGTTACTGAGATATACCCATTTTAATTTGAAACAAAGGGAGGTAATTTGACATAAAATCAGTCCATAGGTATCTACCCTGATTGCCTCTGTCAAACTAAAGACAATGAATTTCAAATGAGTTCTATAAATATTTACCAAGATAAATCCATTTTTTATTAAAATCAGGGGAGGTAATCATGCATTGGTATACGCATGTGGAAGATACAGAGTACAAGCCTTACAACAATATATGAGAAAAGTATTCATATAGATAAATGTTCAATCAAGTGTTATCTAACATGACTATTTCTTACCATGGAAGGCATAAATAACGTTTAAAACCAATCTCATTAGAAGTTGCTAAAGTGTATTCATTTAGATAAAAAATAAAAGAAGGTAATTTGTCATAAATTCAGTCAATACATATCTTCACTGATTGTCTAAGTCTATCTGTTGACATAAATGAAATTTCAGATCAGTATCTTCATTAGTTACAGAGATATACCCATTATAATTTGAAATAAAGGGAGGTAATTTGACATAAAATCAGTCCATAGTTATCTTCCCTGATTGTCTCAGTCCAGCTAATGAAATTTCAAATGATTCCTATAAGCACTTACTGACATAAATCCTCAGGGGAGGTAATCAGATATAAATTAACTCGGGAACCTATGATTCGTCATGGAATCCAAGATTTGTTGTTGTTGAAGTTATTTTGCAAGTTTGTATCAAATCAAACCATAAATGAAGTCTCTATATGGCAAAAGCCAAAACAGCAAACTTTGGACCTTTAAAGGGAATTCCTATAGTTTTTTTATGCGCATCCTTCTGCGCAGTCAGCACTATCTATTGGAAATTGAAGTTAAGTCAGCATTTGTTGAAACATGTGACAGACAATCTTAAATATGAGGAATCTTGAATGAAATAACATTTTTGATAAGTTTTTATCAGTAATTAAATGTTGATACTGGTTTATGTTATACTGACAAGCATCATGCCTGACAGGTATCTTACCATTTTTGTGGTTGTGTTTTCACATCGCATTTTAGTACAAAACAGTGTTGTTCATATAATATAAGACAATTGACTTAGTACTGATAAGACAATATCACCTTTCAGATTATTTAGTATTCAATTATAGAAAGAATTAAGAATTTTTAAAACTTTTTTTAACTACTAGCAGACATAGTTTTATTACATGTAATTAATTTGGCAAGGTTCGCGCCATTTTCCGCCTGAAGAGGTGTTGTATTCTAGCGGTCTTAACAAAAAATTTAGCCTGGTGACCCATACATTTTTAGCCATTTTTATGCTCAAATTACAATTATCTATACACAAGAAAAACAGGAAAAAATTCTATGAAAAAGTTTTTTCAAAATCTAAAAAAAAATTCTTCACTATGTGTATTTTTCATTGAAAAAAGTTCACAAAAGTGAATATGAAACAATATTTTTTTTAATTTGTACCCATTATTGTAAGGATATTGAAGATATAGTATTACAAATATGACTATGATATCAAATAAGTATATGATAAAATCTGTAAAAAGAATAAACCTCATTGTGCTGTCTTGATGTATATTTTGGTTGGTATTTATAAACAAGAGCTGTCAGTGGACAGTGCGCTCAACTATTCTCAGTGCTTGATAGTATAATATAAGCTACGAGTTAAACTATAACATTACAACAAGCATATTCTAGGTTGAAAAAGGGCCATAATTCAGTCAAAATGCTTGATAGAGTTGCCTCCTCCTTTTTACAGACTGGGGTCATGATGGTAAACAAGTATGCAAAATATCGAAGCAATATCTCAATGGACTTTGAAAATATTTGGGGTGGTACGCAAACTTTAACATTTGTATGACGCTCACGCTAACGCTCACGCCAACACCGGGGCGAGTAGGATAGCTCCCCTATTCTTCGAATAGTTGAGCTAAAAAGAAGAAAATTATGAAAATTTTGAAAATTCGCTGGCAGTTTCAGCAACATTGGGTGTGTTCAAAACTATTTTTCACAAAAACAAACCTGATGAACCATTGTTTTTATTTGTTCATTGTTTTCAGCACAAATTTTCCTTTCATATATGTGAATTTGAAAAAAATTCTATGAAAAGAAAAAAACTATAGGAATTCTCTTTAAAACAAGTTATCTGAAACATACACTCTGCATGTCATGGTGAACATTTGTGCCAAGTTTCTTCAAGCAGTTCAAGAGTTACAGAGTGGACATGAAACAAACTGATATGACTGATATGACCTTTGACCCCTAAGTGTGACCTTGACCTTGAAACGAGACATCCAAAACATGCACGTCATCTAGGTGTGGTGAACATTTGTGTCAACCCTTACAGAAGAAAAAGGCCTGCTGCGTACTCCTGCTGTGTACATACAGCGTATATGATGCGTACATGATGTGTACTGAAATCAAGGGCTTTAAATAGTACGCAGGATATACACCGCACATACACCGATAGTACGTTTGTAGTACACTTTTGACATGCAAATGAGCTCTGCCGCGTACTACTTGCTGCGTACATGCTGTGGACTACGTAGTACACAGGATGTACGCTGGAGGAATTTAGTATGCGGGAAATAGTACGCAGCATGTACGCGGCACATACACTTTTCACATGCAAATGAGCCTGCGGCGTACATGCTGTGTACTCCTGCGGCGTACATTCTGTGTACTCCTGGCCCGAGTCCTGCGGCGTACATGCTGTGTACTCCTGCGGCGTACATTCTGTGTACTCCTGCCCCGAGTCCTGCGGCGTACATGCTGTGTACTCCTGCTGCATACATGCTGTGTACTCTTGTGGCAAAACTGCTGTGATAATGTAAATTCCTTACCCCACCAACTTTCTTATGCAAATGCTGATCATTTGGACAGAAAAAAAACAGAAAAAAGATAAGTGACATGCATCAATAAATATTTACCCTTACCAAAATAATGTAGATTGATGTTATCAAATAAATTAGTATGCTTTTCTTCATCCACTTTTCAATGAAATAAATCAATTTTTGTAGCATGTAATTTGGTTAACATCTGAAGAAAATGGCGTAACTGCATCAAGGGGAAACAACTTTAATGCAACTAAATATAAGTGTTATAAATTTCGAAGTATCTGCGGTGTACATGCAGTGTACTATTTTCTTGTACAAGTCCCTCCTGCGTACATGCAGTGTACTCCTTAAATTTTCAGAGTCTGTGCTGCGTACTTGAAGTGTACTAGTGACCTCCTGCGTACATGCTGTGTACTCGTCGAAATAGTACGTGGCATGTACGCGGCATGCAGTGTATGTAAAATGTACTCCTCTGGCGTACTACTGTGTTCGCGGCATATACACAGCAAATACGCAGCATGTACGCCACAGAGGCTTGCTTCTGTAAGGGAAGTTTCTTGAAATCCTTCAAGGGGTCCAAGAGTTACAAAGCGGACAATGTTTCAGAAATCTGCAAATTTATTGGTAGCCCATTGGGCTACCAAAATTTTAATCTGGTAGCCCGAACATTTAAACGTGTTTGGCAATGGTCATTTCGGTTTATTTACTATGTGCTTCTATACTACATTGGACGGAATGAATAAATTATTAGAGGTTTCATAATTTTAGCCTTACGCACATTGTTATAAATTTTGTTCTCTTAAATAGCAATTATCATTACTCCTTTTGCTCATTTTAAAAGATAAAACTACGTGTTTTTAAACTGCGAAATATTATCAGGAGTACTCCTGATAGTTATTGCAACATGGCAATAAAAAAGGAATGCAAATCAATTTTTTTATAAACTTGCAAGTTCCTTAGAACTTACTAACTTAGAGCTGTATGAATTGTAATTTATCTCAAAATTATTTAAAGTTGATCCTGTCTGATTCTTAACATCTGCCTGGTTTAATAAACAGACTAGAACCGCGTATATAGTGTCTCTATTCTTTACACCGTATATTAATTCACTTATCCGAATTTATGTTTGTCCAAAATTCTGTATACTTTCTGATATTTTGCAAAATCATGGTCGATTTTTTTGCATGTTAGGCAAGTATTTAAATCGGAAAGCATAAACAATCAGTGTAGGCAACTAAAATGCCTCAAAATCAAACATCTGTTCTGATCACTCGATAAATATTGAGGTCAGCGAAACCGAAAGTACACTTTGGCAGGTGGCGCTAAAATGACGTAATTTTAAGACTGGTTTGCATATTGTTTTAAACAATACCGATCAGCATCTTTGATGTTACTGGATTAGTCTAAAATCAATCTTGCACATGTTTTTGTAAACAATTGCCTGCGGGTACGATTAAACGGTTAATTATTTGCCGATTGTGACAGTAGGTGTTAAGATAATTAAAGCCTTGGGCATGTATCTCTTGATAAACAATTGGATTATAGACAACAGTTACTATCAAAATTATATTTGAAGACTAAATTATTGATTTCTGGGCTACTCGATATGGAGTTTCAAGGTAGCCCGCCGGGCACGCTCTGAAAAAATTTAGTAGCCCGACAGAATTTTCTGGTAGCCCCCGGGCTCCGGACATGGGATTTCTGAAACCCTGGGACATGAAATTGCTAACAGATGAATGGACGGACAGATGGACACCGGGGTATAACATGATACGTCCCTTTGGGCGTATTAAAGGGGCATAACTTTGTAAAAATGCAAAACAGGGTTATGGAACCTGCATAATGCTTATCAGCTCATGAAAGTGGACAAGTGTGTGAAGTTTCAATGCATTCCCATTAGTGGGTTACCTGAGATACCAGCTTACATAATAATAAGAATTTAACCAAAAGCTGCTAAATTGAAAAAGGGGCATAATTTTGTAAAAGTGCTAAGTAGAGTTATTGAACCTTTGCACTGCATGTCATATCATGTCATGACAGTGAACAAATGTGTGAAGTTTCAATCTTTTCCCATTAGTGGATAATGAGATACCAGCTTACATACAAAAACATAAGCAACAAGAGCTGTCTCCATAGGATGACACATGCCCCCGATGGCACTTTGAATGAATATATATTTATGGCCGATGTTAGAGTTTAGGACCTTTGACCTACGGAACTGGGTCTTGCGCGCGACACGTCGTCTTACTGTGTCACACACTCATGCGTAGTTATTTTAAAATACATGCATGAATGACAAAGATATGGACCGGACACGCCCATCAATGCACTATCATGAAAAATGACCTTTAAAGTCTAAGTGTGACCTTGACCTTTGAGCTACGGACCTGGGTCTTGCGTGCGACACGTCGTCTTACTGTGGTACACATTCATGCCAAGTTATTTGAAAATCCATCCATGGATGACAAAGATATGGACCGGACATGCCCATCAATGCACTATCTTTTAACGTCTAAGTGTGATCTTGACCTTTGAGCTACGGACCTGGGTCTTGCGCGCGACACGTCGTCTTACTGTGGTACACATTCATGCCAAGTTATTTGAAAATCCATCAATCAATGACAAAGATATGGGCCGGACACTCCCATCAATGCACTATCCTTTAACGTCTAAGTGTGACCTTGACCTTTGAGCTATGGACCTGGGTCTTGCGCGCGACACGTCGTCTTACTGTGGTACACATTCATGCCAAGTTATTTGAAAATCCATCCATCGATGACAAAGATATGGACCGGACACGAAAATTGCGGACAGACTGACAGACCGACAGACAGACTGACAGACCGACAGACGGTTCAAAAACTATATGCCTCCCTTCGGGGGCATAAAAACTGCTTTATTGAAAAGGTGGCATAATTTTGAAAAAAAAGTAGTTATGGGACCTGTACAGTGCATGTCAGATCATGACAGTGAACAAGTGTGTGAAGTTTCTATCCATTCCAATTAGTGGATACTGAGATACCAGCTTACATACAAAACCTTAACCAAAAATTACTAAGTGGAAAAAGGGGCATAAGTTTGAAAAATGCAAAGTGGAGTTATGGGACCTAAATAGTTATGGTCAGATGATGACTGTGAACAGGTGTGTGAAGTTTCAATCCATTCCCATTTGTGAGTACTGAGATAACAGCTTACATACAAAACCCTAACCAAAATTTTTAAGTCGAAAAAGAGGCATAATTTTGTAAAAAAAAGCAAAATAGACTTATGGAACCTGTGCAATGTAAGTCAGTTTAAAAAAGTAAATAAGTGTGTGAAGTTTCAATCCATTAAGTGGTTACTGAGATACCAGCTTACATACAAAAACTTAATCTAATTGGGACGAGGATGTGGACGCTAGGGTGAGTCCAATAGCTCTACTATTCTTTGAACAGTCGAGCTAAAAAGTTTCATACATGGCTGTTGTTTTTATTAAGGTTTAGCAGTATATCACAAAACAACAGATTTTTTTAAGGAATGAACAGCATCTTGACACACAACTTATCTGTCCAATACATGTTTTACTGTTCTGTCCCACAGAGTTGGATACTTAAAATATTCTTAATGAGTTGTCCCCCTTTAAATAAGAATGTCATTTGTAAAGAAATAAATGTAAACAATTGCCAAAAACGATGTTTTACGTAGTTATGTAAAGTTTAAACACTCGCACGATGTTGCAAACCCTTACAGAAGCAAGCCTCTGTGGCGTACATGCTGCGTATTTGCTGTGTATATGCCGCGAACACAGTAGTACGCCAGAGGAGTACATTTTACATACACCGCATGCCGCGTACATGCCGCGTACTATTTCGACGAGTACACAGCATGTACGCAGGAGGTCACTAGTACACTTCAAGTACGCAGCACAGACTCTGAAAATTTAAGGAGTACACTGCATGTACGCAGGAGGGACTTGTACAAGAAAATAGTACACTGCATGTACACCGCAGATACTTCGAAATTTATAACACTTATATTTAGTTGCATTAAAGTTGTTTCCCCTTGATGCAGTTACGCCATTTTCTTCAGATGTTAACCAAATTACATGCTACAAAAATTGATTTATTTCATTGAAAAGTGGATGAAGAAAAGCATACTAATTTATTTGATAACATCAATCTACATTATTTTGGTAAGGGTAAATATTTATTGATGCATGTCACTTATCTTTTTTCTGTTTTTTTTCTGTCCAAATGATCAGCATTTGCATAAGAAAGTTGGTGGGGTAAGGAATTTACATTATCACAGCAGTTTCGCCACAAGAGTACACAGCATGTATGCAGCAGGAGTACACAGCATGTACGCCGCAGGACTCGGGGCAGGAGTACACAGAATGTACGCCGCAGGAGTACACAGCATGTACGCCGCAGGACTCGGGCCAGGAGTACACAGAATGTACGCCGCAGGAGTACACAGCATGTACGCCGCAGGCTCATTTGCATGTGAAAAGTGTATGTGCCGCGTACATGCTGCGTACTATTTCCCGCATACTAAATTCCTCCAGCGTACATCCTGTGTACTATGTAGTCCACAGCATGTACGCAGCAAGTAGTACGCGGCAGAGCTCATTTGCATGTCAAAAGTGTACTACAAACGTACTATCGGTGTATGTGCGGTGTATATCCTGCGTACTATTTAAAGCCCTTGATTTCAGTACACATCATGTACGCATCATATACGCTGTATGTACACAGCAGGAGTACGCAGCAGGCCTTTTTCTTCTGTAAGGGAATGCATCAAAACGAAGACGTGTAACAGCTTTTAAAAAATGGTGAGTTTTTAAAGGCGCTGAACTGTCCAGAAGTGTGGCCCCTTCATGCAGTCCCTTTCCGGAATTCAAAACATATATCAGTAAATTGACAATGGTTTTGTAGTATAATATAAATGTTTTATACGCTCTTAAATTTTCAAGTAAAACAATGCTTTCTTTCTATGATCTGATGACGTTCGAACTTTTTTCTCCGAAACATGGACCTATACCTTAAGTAGTATTAGTATTACCATAGTATTCCTTACATAAACTATTATAAACTGGTTGCAAGACTTTCATCCATATTTTGGTGGTTTTTTTTTTTTGGCAAAATGAATGCGCGTATCTAAAATAACAAACTGCTGAACTGTATACCTGCTATTTCGATCCTGCCGAGAAACATGTAATGTGAATTGGGTAATAATGCATCAGACCCAAAACTAGCAAATAGGCAAAAAAAAAAATTACTGTTTACTTTCTCAGGCCCTAATGCATACATTTTGACCCACGGCATCTAATTTTTTATGAAAGAAAAATTGACGAAGTTTGCGAAAAAAGAATTTTAAACAAAACAAGAACTGTCCATAAGACAGCGCGCTCCACTATTTGACGATTTGACAGTAAAATGAACATATATCTCAATAAGAGACCTCTACTTTAAAAGGAAGATACTCCAAGGGCCATAATTCTATCATAATTCTATCAAAAACACTAATTATTGGGTTTGTTACCACACATGCAGATGACGATGGTAAAGATATATTTTGAGTTTCAAGTCATTATCTTATATAGTACCAATGATATATCCAGAAAACGAAATTTGTCAAAAAATTCAAGTATGAAAGGGGCATTATTTGGTCAAAACTACAAATCAGAGTTATAGGGATTATAATTACACATGCAAATGATGAAGATAAAGATACACTTAAAGTTTCAAGTCTTTATCTTATATTGTACTAAAGTTATATCAAGAAAGCGAAGATTTCTAAAAAGCTTTAAGTATGAAAGGGGCATAACTCTGTCAATAATACAATTAGATTTATGGGGATTGTAACCACACTTGCAGATGATGATTATGAAGAAATATTTTTTTAATTTCAAGTCATTATCTTTTAAAGTACCAAAGATATGTCTATAAACAAAGCTTTCGAAAAAAAATTAACATACAATTAATTCCAAGTATAACATCTTGGTGACCTTGACCTTGGGTATAATGGGCCCAGTCCCTGCATATACTTTGTTTGTATAATGGACAATGTGTATGTAAACTACAGTAATATATAAGCAATAGCAACAAAGGTATGATAGAAAAACAAAGGTTGCCGAAAAACTTAATCTTAATTATAAATTAAATTAATTATAAAAAAAATCTTAAAAATAACCCAAGTACAATACCTTGACCTTGACCTTGATCTGATTTAAAATGGGTCCAGCCCCTGCATATACTTTGTATACTGGACAATATTTATGTGAACTTACAGTAAGATATAAGCAATAGCAACAAAGATATGATAGAAAAACAAAGGATGCCTTAAAAATAACCTAAGTATAACACCTTGGTGACCTTGACTTTGGGTATAATGAGCCCAGCCCCTGCACATACTTTGTATACTGGACAATGTTTATGTGAATTTACAGTGAGATATAAGCAATAGTAACAAAGACACAACAGAAAAACAAAGGTTGCCGAAAAAAACTTTAAAATTTAAAATTACCTTAGTATAACACCTTGGTAACCTTATGTAAAATGGGCCCAGTCCTTGCACATACTTTGTTTGTATGCTGGACAATGTTTCTGTGGACTTTCATTAAGATATAAGCAATAGCAAGAATGAGATGACAGAAAAATAAAGGTTGCTTTAAAAATGACCTAAGTATAACACCATGGTGACCTTGATCTTATGTAACATGAGCCCAGCTCCTGCATATGCTTTGTTTGTATGCTGGACAATGTTTCTTTGAAGTTACAGTAAGATATAAGCAATAGTAACAAAGAAAACAAAAGTTGCCTTGACTAATACGAAAAATGTAGGTTAAAAGGGGCCATAATTCAGACTAAATCCTTATGGAATCATGAACTCTTGCCTAAAACTGGACATGGTGATGGCACACAAGTGTTGAAAGTTTCAAAGCTATATGTCAACAGGTTTTGTCAAAATGTGGATTGGTACGAAAAATTTTAATCAAAATGTGACGATCCTATGCTAACGTTGACGCCAACGCCATGCTGAGTATTAGCTCTCCTTATCTTTGAATAGTCAAGCTAAAAACTGCAAAATGCAAGTCAAAATTAACTACAACATTTTCAACATAGGATTTGAAATGAATCAGTGCTATGGAAAGATCTTTGCATTGCCCCAAGTTGACAGTTTTGTGATTAAAAAGTATTAGGTCGAAAGTATTCATTACTGAATCAGTTTAAACATGGATATCAATAGCGGTTTAGTAATTTCCATTTTGGTAGGAATTACATGGGCGTGTTAGAAGCACATGAGCCATGCCAAACACTCAAAGGACATGAATGTGTTTCAAATGTTATCAACCATATCTTAATTAAGATGAGTTTATATCAAAAACAATTTTACATGTAATGAAAACAAGAACACCGCCTACAGGTGCCATCACTCGTCTGCAAGTGCTGGTCAGTATTTAAGAAAAGAGTTTTAGTTCAGAATTTCTAAGTACAAAACGGACCTTAAATCGAACAAAATGCAGGTTAGAGTTATAGTTCTTGGCCTACATAGTCTACTAATGATGATATAATGTTTACAAAATGCAAACCAAAGTTATGGTTCTTGGCCTACTAAGTCATCTGATGATGACATATAAGTGTGCAAAATTTCAAAGCTGTAGCCCATAGATTTTGAGAAAAGGAGGACCTAGAGGTCACAATAGCCTAAATAGTTTTCCCTATATATTCTATATAAAACTGACCTTTTTCAAAGAGCTACCATAAACATAGCTAGACCCATTTCAGAGAACAAATCCTTACCTCATTTCAAAGAGTTATGATAAAACTGATATAAAATGAAGAGAAAAGTAGGGGTCATGTGTCCATAAGACAGCCAATGCTCGACTATTCGAAGTATTGTCTCAGAAGCAGAAAAATATTACCCAAAATGTTAAAATATCTAAAGAGTTTTAAGTTCAAAAGGGGACATAATTTGACCAAAATGCATGTCAGAGTTATGAGACTTGATGCTTTCAACTAGTTTTATAACCCCGAATTCAAGACACATGTGAAGGTTCAACTTAATATCTGCATTTGTTTTGCAGATAGTAACTTGCACGCAAAACTTTAACCAGAATTTTCTAAGTCCAAAAAGGGACATAATTTGCCCAAAATAGACGTCAGAGTTATGGGACTTGATCCAGTGAGGATGGTAATTAATCTAGAAAATGAAAAAATAAGTTTAAAATCTATATGCCATTAAGTAATAGCTGTATGTACTTGCAAACAAAACTTTAACCAGGATTTTTGAAGTCCAAAGGGGGCACAATTTGGCCAAAATGCAGGTCAGAGTTATGGGACTTTATGCTATCAACTAGTTTTATAACCCTGAAGACACAAGTGAAGTTTTAATTCAATATCTGCATTAGATTTGGAGATAGTAACTCGCATGTAAAACTTTAAAAGTCCAAAAGGGGCATAATTTGCCCAAAATACATGTCAGAGCTATTGGAACTTGACCCAGTGAGGTTGGTAATTGACCTAGAAAAAAAATAAGTTTCAAATCTATATGCCTTTAAATGATAGCTGTGTGTACTTGCATGCAAAACTTTAACCAAGGTGTGACGCAGACGCAGATGCCGATGCCGACACCAGGGTGAGTAGAATAGCTAGACCATTCCAAAAGAGCCATAATTTAATGCAAAATGCAATGCAAAACAGTACTTGCTGTGCAGTGTCAGCTTTTAATGGCAAATAATTGCTCCAAGTTTTAAGGCAATAGCTTTGACCATAAAGGAGAAATGTTGACCTAAACGCAATCTTAACCAAGAAATCTGATATTTCCTAAGTCCAAAAGGGCCATAATTCTTGCAAAAAGCAGGATGGAGTTATGTTTCTTGCTGTACAGAGTCAGCTTTTGATGTTAAACAGATGTTGCAAGTTTTAAATCAATAGCTTTGATAGTTTAGGAGAAAAATTGACCTAAACATAAAACTTACCCAAGAAATCTGATATTTTCTAAGTCCAAAGGGGCCATAATTCTTGCAAAAAAAGCTGGATGGAGTAATGTTTCTTGCTGTAAAGAGTCAGCTAGTGATGGTGAACCAATGTTGCAAGTTTTAAAGCAATAGCTTTGATAGTTTATAAGAATTTTTTTTCTCTGACACTGTGCCAGTTTCATTTGAAATGTGCAAGAAATCTAAATGCATAAAAAAATACAAGGTTTTAGCTTGATATCAACAGTTTCTAAGGTTTTATGGCATTTTCAGTACCAGAAGAAAAAGCATCAGATTTTGTCAAAAATATCTGTTGCAACATAATTTTGAAGCAGTTACCCTAAATGCAGCCTTGTTTTGTCCTGTATTGACATTTTCTACTCTGATCTACAAACAAATTACATTTAAACCATTAAATATGTTCACTTTTACCTCTGATGGCCATAAATTAGCAATCATCATACTATAAATCTGTAGTTTTTTTAAAAAAAAAAATACACACAAAACAGTGAAAATGCGATATTTTTGGGTTTTATCCTCATTTTCAGCAAAATTGCAATAAATTTGTCATTTTCTATCAAATTCTTAAATCAAAGCAGCCCATGTCCACCATCATTTGGTCAGACTTCAGTTTTCACCAATGTCATCTTATAGGTTATAACACACTAAATAGCTGTTGTTCTTTATTCTATATAAAACTGACCTATTTCCACTGGCCGCAGCACATATCAGGACCCATTTTGAATGTCTGTACCCTACATTTTCTTGAAGAATATTGTTAGTGCTAAATAAAAATCAGAAGAAAAGTGGGGGTCATGTTTGATGCAAGAAAAATAATTTCAGTCAAACACAAAAACTGCAAAATCAGCTAAAAAATGAGACCACATATTTTCAGCTATTTATAAGAACAATTTAATGTGTAAATCTTTTTTATATCATATCTTATCTCCAAAGATTATACCTACATTGCCATTTTAACGGATTACTGAATAGTTTGCCATTATTTCATAAAATGATTTTTTGTTTCTGTGCTGTGATCAGGTTTTACATATTCTGTTTTACTTAAATAAATGACTTTACACCATCACCCTGGCAGTGTTTCAAATGTGTAGAACTACCTTAAGCATGACATGAGCCGCGCCATGAGAAAACCAACATAGTGGGTTTGCGACCAGCATGGATCCAGACCAGCTTTTAAAGCCTACTGCAATTAGAGAAATCCTTAGCGAACAGCATGGATCCTGACCAGACTGCTGGTCGCAAAGCCACTATGTTGGTTTTCCCATGGCACGGCTCACATGCTTTATCATTCTGCAGTCTCTCAGAAATTTTCATATAGAGTTAATTTTTACAAATGGCTACTTTTTTCTAAGTTTTTCATTATGTTGGATAAGAATAATTCCTGCTATTAAGATTAATAAGCAAAGTGTTTAAGATTAATTTATCCATCCCTGGCTAACCTCCCACTAAAAAATAAAGATTGCAAATACCTCAGAATCTGATGGTTATCAAAATCAATAATTGTTATCATTAAAAGTTTTCTCTATTTACTCCATATTTAAAGTAAAGTGGTACATTTAACTCCCACGAAATAACGTATCTAGGGCACAGTACAGGTTCATGAGGCACATCATTAAATTTATTCCAATGATAATATTTCTGTGAAAAAATACCAAAAGTTCTTTTCCCCCCTTTGACAATGAGCCATTTAATAGTACACACAATAACTGGTACACTCTGCCGAAAGAGGTACACACAGTTTGTAATTTCATTTTTTTTTCTCATTAGAGGTCAATTTCACTGAAATACCCTGTAAAAACATGCATGAAATTAAGGATAAAAAACATAACTTACCCCCTCCCGCAAGGTCCTCGGCCTCCGCTGCTACCTCCGCTGCCTCTGCCGCCACTCCAGAACCAAACCACAGTCGCATCTTCGCCAACACAACACTCACAAAACCAAAAACTCGTCTAAGCGCCATCGTGTATCTGTAAGTATACAAGCAAATGATCGATCAGAACTGAACACAAAGTGTGAAAGTTGGCGCGGGAAAACGTGCTTTTATACTGAACATGTGAGGCCCGAATCGAAGTATGGTTCGAGTTTAGTTTTAACTGAAAATACATTAAGGCATAGAAAGAGCCAGTTAATTGTGTACTTATATTTCAGATTCAGGGGTTTCTACGTATATGATATCTGACGGGATGCTGTCAATAGCTGACAGGATACTGAGTTATGTTTCACAGAATGTTTAGTCATATTAATGCGACCTACTGTTTGCAGCCGACCTATCCAGTTATGTTGTGTGGCATATTGGTGGTACTAACCCCGATCCTCCATCCCAGCGCCTAGACATTTCCTTTCACCTTTATGCACCTGTCAATATTTTGCCCGCCCGGGGGGTGGGGGGGGGGGGGCGGCGGGCTGACCCAGGGGAATTTGACATTTCAAAAATTTTGTTGTCTAAATCTCCACCCTAGAGACAACCTTTTTTGTCTAAATCCCACCCTAGAGCCTGGTTGGTACATCAAATGTTTGTCAAATTCCCGCCTGTCGGGAATGGTCTTCTGTCTAAAGTCCCGTGTATGCCCGCCGCTCCCCCGGGCGGGCAAAATATTGACAGGTGCATTAAGCTGGAAAGTCGCCTCCTTTCACCTTTAAGCTGGAAAGTCGCCATGTGACCAGCATTGTAATGGTCATCAACAACATGCAATAGCGGAGATCGGCAATCTTGATCGTAAAAGAAAACACACATTTTTTCCCCAGCACTATATGCTTGACTGTTCTGGGATGATACTTGCACATGGAATACATTGAACTAAATACCGGGTACATGGTTGATACTGTTAACTAAGATATGTTTTTATTATCGCCTTAGTACAAAAAAAAAATCAGCAGTCTTGGTGGTGACCACGACTAGCATTTTATTTACCGTTTTCCTTCCTTATAATTTCTCCATGATTTGAAATTCGCCAGACATTTCCGACAGTCAGTTTTGCCAAGTATTTCTTATTTACTCCATATCATATTTCTAGGCAAATTAAAGAAGTTATGTTTTTTGACATTGTTATTCAAAATTTTCCACCATAAAAATAACATTTTTTTTTCAGAACATACAATGATAAAGACCACGGGAGTAACGGGAGTAGACAATGTGCAGCAACTGTCAGGTCGGGACCAATTTTACTGCATCGCTCGTCTTTTAACATGTTTATGTACCACAGAGAAACATTTGCATGCACAGGGTCTTTTTCAAACTGAATTACCAATGAAATCGTATTTTTGTAATTACCTCCCTTTAAATGAGCTAGCTCGGAAAACTCCATAGTCTTAATATTTCTTTGTATATTTTATTTTCACATTTTAGCAATTTCAAGGATGTATGTGCCTACAGGCCTCTATAAATATAAGGGTGTAACCATCGTAGATTGGGTGAGATTTATTAGCAAAAGTTTTAAATAAATGATTTAACCACTTCCGTTGTGAAACTAGTAATTTTACTTTTATTCACCGAGTTACTGTCTGCATTCAAATTTTATTCCGAAATACGATTCTCGCATAGACGGGCCTCCAAAGAGAACGGGGTGGAAAATATCACCTGGACACGCATCAGACAGCAATACAACATGATTGCGTTGAATACAGTTAGTACTCTGATTATATATTTCATAACAGATCCTTGATTGAATGAACAGTTTAGCCCGCGGTCAAAATTGACAATTATGCTATATTTGTCACACACTTTGTTGTATTTTGTGTTTTAAGAAAAAAGGTACACTAGCATACTATTTATTTATTTATTTGAGTCTATTACATTTTATACACATATACAAACACAGAAATTACACATATCATACAAGTAAATGGTCATTCTATATAGAATTACAAGGGACTAGATAAATATAATACTCATACCATACAATGTAACACTTAAAATCACAGTAAGTGTATTGTATATTAAGTTTTGCCCAGTTCGGATTCCTTTTGAAAGCTGTATACTAGGTCAAAATAAAACTTCAGTCACTACGTCATAATAATGTTTACCTACTGGTCCTGTGAACCACTTACATATCGCTAGTGTATGGGGGGGGGGGGGGGGGGGGGGGGGGGGGGGGGGGGTGGAATACAAACTAATCCTGCTTCTGTGCGTAGAAATTCCATAAAATGTCTTTCCTTAAAGTATTTTTTTAAGTAAACTGAAAATCCTCTACATAGTTTAGGAATTGCACGGCCACCAACAATGAATAGTTTCAATAATACTTCTCTTAGGTAAGTGTAGAAACACCAACGTAACTGCATGACGTTGTTTGTTTCAAATCATATTTGTTGACTTCCTGATGAAGACTTAATAAATAGTCGAAACGTTGAATGAAAATGGAGTTAGCCTTGTAATTCTCCCATTCTCAACGTAACTGCATGAAACACGAGGAACAATGGACAGTAAGAGATTATCTAAGAATATCTACAAATAGATAGATTTATAATTTTGTATATATTTCTTTTTTTTTTCCGTAGAATGACAAATAAAGATACACACGTCATTGTGTGCATGTGTGTTCTTAAAAAAGTTAGTCGTTGCTGAAATTTTATATCTCTCTGTACATTAAAAATAAACTCCAGGCAGAGAATAAGTAAATGTAATATAGGTATTTTATTTTTCCCTCCACAAATAGAACTTTTGTCGGTTGTAACGTGCTTAATTTCAAAATAAGCACTTCAGATTTTCAGTTTGTCTGACTTGAAAAGCCTCAGATTGATAAAAAATCAAAAAAATCTATTGATTAGAATAATCCTCCAAACATTATTTCATCATGACAGGACACCTGGGTAGAACCACAGACTAGCTGGTTGGATTCCTCACATGAATAATTCAACGCCCTTAGCGAGGCCCGAAACGCACATCGGAGAGGGGCAAGTGATTCAAAGTCAGCGACCTTAACAGAGACATGTTTCGATCAGCACGACAGGATGGCGATAAAAGATACATAGCTCAAACCTTTGACCTTGAGTTGTGACCTTTACCTTGAGTTGACATGGCTGACTCATGAGTTCTTGATTAGGTGAGCATTTGACCCAAGTTTGATGAAAATCCTTCAAGGAGTTTAGGAGATACAGAGTGGACACAAAATGGAAGGCTCAAACCTTTGACCCTAAGTTGTGACTTGACCTTGAGTCGGCATGGCTGACTCATAAGTTCTGCACATGGTCTTGATGAGGTGAGCATTTGACCTAAGTTTTATAAAATTCCTTCGAGGGGTTTAGAAGATACAGAGCGGACACAAAATGGAAGGCCTTTGACCATGAGTTGTGACCTTCACCTTAAGCCGACAAGGCTGACTCATAAGTTCTTCACATCGTCTTGATGAGGTGATCATTTGACCCAAGTTTCATGAAAATTCTTCAAGGGGTTTAGGAGATATGGAGCGGACACGAAGTGTTACGGACTGATGGACGGAAGGACCGACGGAGACCATTTCTATTTAGGATTTAGGAGATAAAGAGCGGACACGAAATGGAAAGGCTAAAACTTTTGACATTGAGTTGTGACCTTGACCTTGAGCCAACATGGCTGACTCATGCGTTCTGTACATTGCCTTGTTAAGGTGATCACTTGACCCAAGTTTCATATGACTCCTTCAAGGGATAAGGAGTTACAGAGCGGACACAAAATGGAAGGCTCAAACTTTTGACTCCGAGTTGTGACCTTGACCTTGAGCCAACATGGCTGACCCATAAGTTCAGCATATTGCCTTGATGAGGTGATCATTTGACCCAAGTTTGATGAAAATCCTTCAAGGAGTTTAGGAGATACAGGGCGAACACAAAATGGAAGACTCAAACCTTTAACCCTAAGTTGTGACCTTGACCTTGGGCCGGCATAACTGACTCATGGGTTCAGCACATTGTATTGATGAGGTGATCATTTGACCCAAGTTTTATAAAATTCCTTCGAGGGGTTTAGAAGATACAGAGCGGACACAAAATGGAAGGCTGAAACCTTTAGTCCAGGGTTCGATTCCAGACTAGACGCTGTCATCTTTTTTTCTTGATTTGGAACTTTTAAGATATGTTAGAAACAAAAATTCATATTCTAATGTTCATAATATGATCAAAGTTCAATTTGAAAGAAAGCTTATTTTTAGCCAAATCTGGAGGCATGCTGCTTTAATATCTATCCAACTCATAAATATAACTATAACCCACGAAAAAACACGTGAAAATGCGTAACATACTGTTACCACACCCTATAAACGACTGTATTCACCCTCTTCCTCTTGCGAGTGATCAAAACAATAAACAGACACGCAAAAGGTATGAATCGTCTTCAAATTCATTATTTGGCTTTACACTGTATGTGTATTTAAGTTAAACGATAAGTCTAACATAAATATGTGTATATGGCGATATAACAGATGAAACTGACAGGTAATTTTTAAAGAATGTTGACTGATCACACTCATTGCATGAAAATTCACTCGACCAAGTCACGAAACTGATGAATATCACGCCAAATTGATTTGTAATCAAATTATCCATGATGTTTTCTGTAATAAGTATGCATACTCCATAAATATATGTAAATAAAATGTTTCGTTTCTGTTGCGTGAAAAAACATTTACTGTATGCCGACTTGCCAATTTTGATATTTGATCTGAATGCGTAATTGCGAGTGATACTGTATTCCATCTTGCGAGTACAATAGGCGATTTATGTCCTTAAAAGGCGTAAATGAAATAAAAAATATGCATACAAAATTGCTTC
Source organism: Mercenaria mercenaria (assembly GCF_021730395.1). Lineage (NCBI taxonomy): Eukaryota > Metazoa > Mollusca > Bivalvia > Venerida > Veneridae > Mercenaria > Mercenaria mercenaria. The sequence goes on along the minus strand of NW_026462102.1, from coordinate 1,454 downwards.
TTTTGATCAGTCGTCATGTTTATAATGTCATTTAATGTCAAACCCCACCCCCATGCGATGCTGTATTAGTACAATGTCCGTATTTCCGGTATCAACGAGGAGGAAAGTGAAGACACTGACCAAAAAGTCCTTGATATTGCCACTGCAGTTGGTCTGGGTATCTTACGCAGTGATATACAAGAAGCGGGTTTACCTCAAGTCCAACGGTTACTGTGGAACCTACATTAACGAGGATCTCACTAAGTATAGATCGGTATTGTTATTCAATGCACGTCGTATGGTTTATTCCAAGAAGATCGTTGGCGCTTGGTCTTCAAACGGGATAGTCCTTGTAAAAACCCTGAAAGATAAAAAAACCAGTGTTCACAAGGTCTTCTGTAAACGTGATTTAGAACAGTTCATTGACTATTCTGCCCCTCAGCCTAGCGGACACAAAGCCTAAATGCCAGGTGTTTTTTGCTCTTAACCCTCCAGATGTTATCGTTACTAAAGGAGTGAAGTGTTGCAGTGACCTAACAGTATCTAGACTTCATAAGAAATCTTTCAGATGACCAGTGTTCCCACAGGATTGTGCTCGTAACTCTTAGGCCATACCAAATTGATATGTCGTTCGTCGGAACTACCGCATCAATAATTTCATTCCCGAGAAAAAAAAAATTACCCGCCCGCACGTACATAAAAATCTCCGAAAAAAATATTTTTTTTTTCGATTACGCGGTCCGGAATAATAACGGCAAAACCGGTTTTATCGCTGTTTTAATGCGTCAAAGTGATATTGATCGGATTTCATGCGTCCGTAATACATGTAGCTGATGATCCAAACTCAAAAAGTCAGGAATTATGGTGTTGTTCATCATTTGTTTTAAATCTGGAGTGTCTGTGCTAGTGCCACACATGGCCTTCGATGTGCCGGTAGGTAATGAAATAGGCACATTCTACTTTTGTTCAATACAGTGAAAAGAACGAAGCCCGACTTGTAAGACCTGCACGGGGATGCAGTTAAAAATGTTTGGAAATATTGTTCAGATATAAAGTTTTCAAACCATTTGTTATCAGTTGTTTTATTCAGCATGTTAGATCTAGACCAACTACTATCTTAAAAAAAATATTTGTTCACAGATCCTGACCTATCACATTGTCTCGGCCCAAATCTTTTTGAACGTAACTTCTTTAGTACAGCAGTCAGATATTCTATCAAAACACATTTAGTCAAGTTAAAAATTGTTTAGCTTTTCAAATAAGTAGTGCTGATATGAAAATAATTTCTAACAAAATCTGTCCTTTTGTAACCCCAGTTTTGCCTGTTTGTACACATGACGCCAGGATATATTTAAAATTGGCTGTAAATTGATTGAACGAAAGAAACTGAAAAAAAAAAAACAGACCTCCCTAACTCTAAATTTATAGTTCAGTCAAAGCACAACAAACAACACTTTTAAGGGTGGCCATATTGG